>NC_141022.1:32690000-32810000 GCF_052040795.2 Danio rerio | reverse complement strand
TAAGTGCCCTTATCTCTGACTCAGCATTTCTGTAACTCTAAATCTTTGGCTAATTCAAAGTCCTATACATATTTACAAGAAGGCTTTGGGTGAACTACAGGGGTTTGTTGTATCCTAGCAACGACTGCACGCCCAAATGGAGATCTGCCACAAGGGTTTGGTGCAAGCACACACACACACACACGCACACTGAAGACTCTGAAATCAGGACACTAAGTTGCTGCAAGCAAGAACTATGAATTAAGTCAAGGATGAGATTTCTTTGAGAGACAGTTCTGTTTAGACATACCTAACCATCCACAAGAAAACTCCAAACTGAATAATTTGCCATGAAACACAAGCAATCATGCACTGACAATTCTCATAAGTGTTTATGTTGCATTTTGTATCAATAATAAAACATTCTAAATATAATTTGCACAAACAGGCCTTGATAAATTTGCATTGCAATCAAACCAAGCATATTTGAATTTAAAAGTGCGCTATATAAACCTCATCCTTACCATTACTCACCTGAATATTTAGGGCAGCAGAGCTGATCCGCCATTTCTCATTTAAAGACACAATTCACCTTATAATACATACACGTCAGGCTTCCTGTGTCCATGTGCTTTCCGTTTTCCCATGCCCCAGTGTTCTATGCGCATTTGTTTATGTCATGTGATCTCTTTGTTCTAGTTTCCCCACTGTTCTTAATGCTTATTAGTTTCACCTGTATCACACCCCTTGTTTGTATTCAGTGCAATTACAGAATGTCACGTGTATTTAAAGCCCTGTTTTGAGTTCAGTCTTTGTTCTGTATTATATTGTCTACCTTGATGTGATTCCTGTGTACCATTGTCCAGTTGTGCGTGTTTAGCTTGTAAATAAATATGTGGTTTGATAATTCCTGCAATCCTCTGCCTATGTGAGAAACAATACAAATGATCACATATGTCTTCAGAACATTTCTGTTGTAATGCATAGATGTTCTGGATATTTTAGTGCTTGCTTTTATTCATAATGACTGCACATTATCTATAATTAGGCCCACCCGGAATCTGCGCGTGCAGAATACCGTAGATTTTTAGCCCATCATTATTTCTGTTTATTTACTTGAGTAAATGTGTGTAAATCTATATTTATTCAGTTATTTTTTTTGCAGTAATATTATTGACTAATATGAAAATGTTCATCTGATTTATGTACAATGTAGTTTGTACAGTATTATTTTCTTGCTTTTACTAGAGATATTAAATGACAAACTTGCTTTACTTAACAAATAAAGTGAATCTAATTGAATTTGCATTTTAAACATAAATAAAAATGAAAGATATCATGTTTTTATTTCATGTATTAAGGTTTTAGTTATGATACTCCCAAAATAATTCTGCAGAAATCTGCAGACTTTTACCAAAATTCTCCGCAGAAAGAGCAAAAAAACGTCTGCAGATTCTGTCTGGCCCTACCTATAACCACTTAAACTCTGCTGCTATTTGGGGATTTCCGCCTGGATTTTGAATTTTCATAAAACACTAGTGAAAGTGTTTAAAATAACTGTATATGTCATCTGTTTTATAATAAACACCTAAAATAAGAGGCGCTTTTTGTATTTTTTTATTTTATAAACTCAAATTTGAAAGTGTACCTTTTAGGTTCTGTGTGGTCTAGCATGCTGTAATTAATTTTGGTGGTTTCTGCACATGTCTGTAATCATAGGAAAAAAGAAAAAGGTCTCTACCATAATCTATGCAAAAGTTATTGTATTCCAACTGATGAGAGGTGCTGTACAAGCCACAGAGACCGATCCTTGTTTACATATTTCACTACTCTTTTGTTTGATCAAACATAATTCACTGTGTTTGGACCACATCAGACATATAAAAGAATTACTTATGCACATCACCTCAAAAACAGAGGAGAATGGCCCTGAAGGGCACAGCATAAGGTAAGAAATGACAGCTGTCTGTGCTATCTGGGGCTGCTTATTGATCATGAATATATTGTTTACATTTCTGCGCCATGGAAACACCACAATTCATTCAACAACTGTTTGGCATATGAATATAATTCAGTTAAAAGAATGCTAGAACTGTATGAGCACCGTGAAGAGCTTTCATTTGAGCTATAACTTGTATATGTGTCATATGAAAAAATATGAAAATGAACCAATGTAAAATACCAGCTCGGGTATCCAAAATACTGTGTATTTAAGTGTAAATAACATTTATACAGTAGAATAAAAACCAAAGTGATGCATATGTGCATAAAATATAGATTCTACACTTTCAAACGACACCAATTACGGGGGTCTGGTGCAACGCTAGCCCTTTAAATCTGAAAGCGAATGTTGATGACAACACGGACCCTGTGTCTGCAGAGTTTTATGTTTTTTTTTTTTGGGTATGGGTGTTCAACTAAACTACAAATTATTTTTATTTGTTATCACCAATAAAAAAGGGAGGCATGGTGGCGCAGTGGGTAGCACTATCTCCTCACAGCAAGAAGGTCGCTGGTTCGAACCTTGGCTTGGTCAGTTGGCATTTCTGTGTGGAGTATGCATGTTATCCCTGTGTTGGCGTGGGTTTCCTCCAGGTGCTCCGGTTTCCCCCACAGCCCAAAGACATGTGATATAGGTGAATTGAGTAAGCTTAATTGTATGTGTAACGTAGTGTATGTGTATTTCTCAGTGAAGGGTTGCAGCTGGAAGGGCATCCGCAGCGTAAAACATATGCTGGATAAGTTAACGATTCATTTTGCTGTGGCGACCCCTGATTAATAAAGGGACTAAGCTGAAAATAAAATAAATGAATGAATTATTACCATTAAAATACTTTAAAATACCCCTTAGTTATTTGGTTAAATTTGCAAATGACACTGGTTAGAGGTGTAAATCCAAGGAAGATTCCGACTCCATAGAGTTTGAAGGCACAGAAGAAGACCTCATTACAATCTCAGCAGGATTCAGCCTTTCTCATTCTAAAAGCCTCTTTGTGGATAATGAGACATTTATGAAGATGGATATAGTTACTAATAATAATATCCTCTTGTCTATGACTTTAAAGTTTTCTTTTCAACATGCTTACTAAAAGTGATACTTGAGATCCACTTAGGGTGCTTTCACACCTGTGAATAGATTCAGTTGTTCCGAAACAGGGATTAAAATTGTAATATTGTTGCTCTTTATTCTTGGTGCGGTTTTTTCTTTCACACGGCAAAGTTTCTAAACGGACCAAAAGAGCTAAAACAGGTCAAGTGTGAGTAAACTCTCCTAGCATTGGTCAGAGTTTCATGGTTTATTTTGCAGAGTTCACTCAGCTGTCAGGAGAGGTGGTGGTTTGGTGGTGTTTGACAAGGTGCGCGCGACGTGTCTGAAGAGCAAAGAGGGAGACGCGTGATTACCGGGAGATTATCATTTATCACTTTTAGCTGGTCATCTCCCAATCTGACCAGCTAAGACCAGGCTGGAAATGGCTGGAAACCAGCCTGGAAGTGGCCAAAACCCCTCTAAAACCAGCCTGGTCAACCAGCTAAAACCAGCCTAGGTTTTTCAGGAGGGAACTGGGCTCGGATCGTATCGCTTTCTCACTACAATCGATCCGCTCCAGAGTTTGTTTCAAACGAGCCAAGACCACCTCATTCAAGCGATTTCGGAGCGATTGTTTTGGTTCGGATCCAAGAGTGATTGGTGGATTCACATATGCCAAACAAACCACATGTACTGGGCAAATGAGACAGGTTCCAAAACAAAAGTCTAGGTGTAAAAGCACCCTTAGTGAAACTTTCACTCATCTACCTAAACCTTAGACCAGCAAAACTACAAGTTTGTTTCATGTTTTAAACTCAGTTTGCTATTGTAAAACAAACTTTTGACAAACACATTTCCACACGCACATATCTCAAAACTAACAGTATATTTTAAAAAATAATTACATTTAACTTGCATTATGTTTCATTATGTATGTATGTATGTATGTATGTATGTATGTATGTGTTCAGCATATATAAGTCCTCACAGATGTTTTAAATTCATATTTTTAATAGGAAGCTATAAAATATTATTTTTGTGCCTATACATTAGATAAGAAATTAGAAACAAAAAATGGAAAAAGTTTGTTAAAATTTTGTACATAGTAATTTGTTTTGCAATATTTTGTTTTATTTTAATTGTTTTATCTTTCTATTTCTAAATATATATGGTGACTAAAATATTATTTTATTAAATCTGTTTTGTTTAAATGCACCAAAATATATTGCCGATATTCAATGAGAAATGGATACAAATATTAATTTTCAAAATGGGTATGAGAATGTATGAATCTGTTTGTTTGTTTGTTTGTTTGTCTTTTTGTTTTGTTTTAACCTATGTATCAATACTTAAACTAAGATTATGCCTGTATTGTGGACTGCCTGTACACAGTAGGGATAATCCTCATTTTTTTATTGCTTAACTTTATAAGCAACTTACGAACATACAGCATTTTGAGAATAAATAAATAAACACTAAATATACAATGTATTTTCTGTGGTTTTCAAAGCCACTCTGCTCACAAATCTAAAGTCACTTTCTGTCAGGTTTCATCTGAGCAGCAGAGCTGAACCTGAACACTAGTTCTTTTCAGCTCTGAAGATTATTTTCACTCTCCATTTGGAAAGAGACTTTGTTAACTGAGCTGGCTCGCCAGTGTATTTGAGACAAGAACATACGCAAAAAAAAAAAAAAAAAAAAGAAACAAACAAAGGTCCATGAATTTACTCATTTACTTTGCCATATCCCCTGCTTTATTAGGGTTCACCACAGTGGAATGAGCTGCCAACTACTCTGGCATATGTTTTACACAGCGTACAACCCCAAGTGCTACAAAACACCCTCACGATTTCCCCCCTTTCATGCACTTTGGACAGTTTAGTTTATCCAATTCACCTATAATGCATGCCTTTGGTCTGTTGGAGAAATCTGAGTGCCTAGAGGAAACCCCCACAGATATGTGGAGAACATGAAAGAAACTGGACTCAAACCAAGGGCATTCATACTAATGACTAATTCTTGCATTATTTTAATATAATAAGTCATAGTTTACTTTACAATGCAACTTTCAAGAAATTGCTGTTACTACCTTAAGCCTTTTGGATTTTTAGTTTAGATGCATTGTCTCCAAAAGGTTTAAATGAGGATTTTGACATTCGTCCTTTTCTTTAATAATTCTTTAATGTTTAATTAGGGGTTTGGGTGAAGTTTTTTTTTTTTTTTTTTTTTTTTTTGCTATATTTTGTTGTATTTCCTTGTTTTATTCTGTTTTCTTTCATTTGTGATGTGAGATGATGGTTTCTGTATTTTCGTTTTGAATAAGTTGTATAATTTATAAATGTGAAATTTTTTTTCTTATTGTGTGATAATAAGCATATACAAAAATGGAGCACCTTACTGTGATGAACAGTCCGATGAAGAGCCGTGTGCTCGAAATATAACATGCTTTCTATTAGCCTTTTTAATTTAATAAATGCACATTTTTGGAGCTTTGTGGAACACTCACTGTTTAGTGTTTCGGCTGAGAACGTTCGAGGTTACTAAAGTAACCCTTCGTTCCCGAGGAGGGGAACGGAAGCACTATAAGTGGATTTGATTGTTAAAATCCACGCATTGGGAGGTTCGGTTCAGAAGCTACTCGTCTGAAAGAGTATTGAACGGGCCAATTAAGAATGAATTGGCAGCGCAAGCCTGCGCAGGTGAGCGGCATAGGCAATCAACTGAGTATATAAGCTCACCTGGCACCAGCAGACGCTATCCTTTTTAAGCTGAAGAGACTTTTAACAGCTAAGGGACAGTCATTATGGCGACGGAGTATAGTGCTTCCGTTCCCCTCCTCGGGGAACGAAGGGTTACTTTAGTAACCTCGAATGTTCCCCTTCGGGGGGAACTCCAGCACTATAAGTGGATTTGTTTTTAATAAATCCACGCATTGGGAGCCCATTGAAAGCACCATAATGACTGCACCTTACCAACACCCACCATGAGAGAGTGGTCAGGCAAGCGTGACGCACCCAGATCACGAGAGGCGTGGTCCTCCAACGTGCCCTTGGCCCTAACTTATCCTACTTCAAAAGAAGTTTTACGGAATAGTTATCTTTTTTGGGAGTCGCTAGCGTCTAGATAATTCTAGGAATACACAACAGTACATTGGGAAGCGTGCCATCCCAGTAGGGAGGACGCTGCGGAGACCATCCGCACCCAATAGGGGGAAACAAATGGAATTACATATGGACTAACCCTGAAAAGGGGGAGTGCGCATAAAAGGTGGTTAGCAGATAGGGAAAGCACGGGTCCGCCCAGGGGGGGAACTTAACCGTGGCGGAAAAAGCATATGGGGATCACCAGCGGGGATCGGCCATAGCAAGCACCTATACCCAAAACACGGGCTGACCAGCGGGCAGACCTACTACCTAATGGGCCAGCAAGTGACTCCTCCGCTGAGTCAGTGCTGGGGGCCTCGGAGGAATCTGCAGGGCTCACCAAATGGGGAACTTTACTGACAGACAGGAGGGTGCACATCTCTCCGTGTTAGGGAAAAAAGGCACCGCAAGCGTGTACAACACCTACCGAGTTGTTTCCTCAATCATCAAAGGTACCTAACACCCTTGAGGAAACCGGCTCCACTCGCAGATTATAAAATCTTGCAAATGTGTTGGGTGTCGCCCAGCCCGCAGCTCTACAAATGTCTGTTAAAGAAGCGCCACGCACGCACGCCCAAGAGGATGCAACGCTCCGAGTGGAGTGCGCATGCACTCCTGGGGGGCGCGGCTGGCCTCTGCTCAAATAAGCACATGAAATGGCCTCCACAATCCAGTGGGATAAACGTTGTTTAGACACGGCACTTCCCTGCTGCCGTCCGCCATAACAGACAAAGAGCTGCTCAGAAGATCTAAAGTTCTGAGTACGGTCCACATAAATGCGCAGAGCGCGAACTGGACAAGTAAGGACAGGGCTGGGTCTGCCTCCTTCGGGGGCAGCGCTTGCAGGGTTACTACCTGATCTCTAAAAGGAGTGGTAGGAACTTTGGGCACATAACCCGGGCGGGGTCTCAGAATAACGTGAGAAAATCCCGGCCCGAATTCCAGGCACGAGTCACTGACCGAAAATGCCTCCAGGTCCCCGACCCTCTTAATGGAGGCCAACGCGACCAGCAGAGCTGTCTTCAGGGACAGAAATCTTAAAGATACTGTATCAAGTGGCTCGAAGGGATCAAATCGCAGGCTCGTGAGAACGAGGGCAAGATCCCAAGAGGGCGTGAGAGGGGGGCGAGTTGGATTGATTTGCTTAGCGCCTCTGAGGAACCGGATGATGAGGTTATGCTTTCCCACGGTGCCGCCAGTCACCGCGTCATGGTGAGCGGAGATGGCAGCAACGTAAACCTTGAGAGTGGAGGGCGACAGCCTGCTGTCCAGCTTCTCTTGAAGGAAAGAGAGCACAACACTGATCTGGCAAGATCGGGGGTCTTCTCTGCGAGAGACACACCACTCAGTGAATAGACTCCACTTCAGGGCGTAGGCGCGCCTCGTGGAGGGGGCTCTAGCCTGAGTGATGGTATCAACCACCGCGGGCGGCAGGTTACCTAAGTCTTCCTCGCGTCTATGGACCACACGTGGAGGTTCCAGAGATCGGGACAAGGGTGCCAGACAGTGCCTTGTCCCTCAGAAAGTAGGTCCTCTCTCAAGGGATCTGCCAAGGGAGGGCCGTCGCGAGGAGGGAGAGCTCTGATATCCAGGTTCGGTTGGGCCAGAGGGGCGCAACTAACAAAACCTGCTCCTCGTCCTCCCTGACCTTGCACATTAACTGCGCGATCAGGCTCACTGGGGGAAACACATACTTGCGTACGCCCCGAGGCCAGCTGTGGGCCAGTGCATCCGTGCTAAGAGAGCCATCGGTCAGGGAATAAAACAACTGGCAATGAGCGTTCTCGGGGGAAGCAAACAGATCGATCTGGGCCTCCCCGAATCACGCCCATATCAGCTGAACAGATTCGGGGTGGAGTCTCCATTCTCCAGAGTGAATCTGCTGCCGTGAGAGCACATCGGCTGCACGGTTGAGCATACCTGGGATGGGAATGGCGCGCAGCGACTTCAGCCGCGGGTGACTCCAGAGGAGCAGACGGCGGGCGAGCTGAGACATGCGGCGAGAGCGCATACCCCCCATGCGGTTGATATACGCTGCCGCTGCCGTACTGTCCGTCCTGACCAGCACGTGTTGCTGCCCCAGCGCCGGAGAAAAACGGCGGAGAGCAAGGAACACTGCCAACAGCTCTAGGCAATTGATGTGCCAATGCAGCTGGGCACCTACCCACAGGCCCGCAGCTGCATGCCCGTGACACACGGCTCCCCAGCCTGTGCTGGAAGCATCTGTCGAAACAACAACATGACTGGACGCCTGTCCCAGAGGCCACCGGCCTGCAGGAACGAGGGGTCGTTCCAGGGGCTGAGGGTGCGGCGACACAGCGCAGTAACAGAGACTCGGTGTGTGCCCGCATGCCATGCGCGTCTCGGAACTCGATCTTGAAGCCAGTGCTGAAGTGGTCTCATATGGAGCAATCCGAGCGGCATGACGGCCACAGCGGAAGCCATATGCCCCAGGAGCCTCTGAAAATATTTCAGTGGGACCACTAACTTGCTGTCGAGCTCCCTCAGACAGTTCAGCAGCAGGCGAGCGCGCTCTCCGGAGAGGCGCGCTACCATGGTGACCGAGTCCAGTTCCATCCCGAGAAAAGAGATCCTCTGCACCGGGGCGAGTTTGCTCTTTTCCCAGTCGACCTGCAACCCCAATAGGCGGAGATGCCGGAGCACCTCGTCTCTGTGCGCAGTCAATTGCTCCCGAGAGTGGGCTTAAATCAGCCAGTCGTCGAGATAATTGAGTACGCGGATGCCCGCAAGCCGCAGAGGCGCTAGGGCACCCTCCGCGAGTTTGGTGAAGACCCGCAGAGACAGAGAGAGCCCGAAGAGGAGGACCTTGTACTGCCATGCTCGACCTTCGAACGCAAACCGCAGAACTGACGGTGGCGTGGAAGAATGGAGACATGAAAATACGCGTCCTTCAGGTCTATGGCTGCAAACCAATCCTGAGGACGAACGCATCGGAGGATGCGCCTCTGCGTAAGCATTCTGAACGACAGCTTGTGAAGGCAGTGATTCAAAACGCGCAGATCTAGGATTGGCCGTGACCCACCGCTCTTTTTGGGTACGATGAAGTACGGGCTGTAAAACCCGCCCTCCATCTCGGCTGGAGGTACCGGCTCGATTGCACCCTTCGCCAGGAGGGCAGCAATCTCCTCTCGCAAGACAGGGGCGGACAGGGGATTGACCCTGGTGAAATACACGCCCGTAAACCTGGGAGGCCGTTTGGAGAACTGTAGTTCGTAGCCGAGTCTGATCGTGCGTATGAGCCACCGCGAGGGGCTGGCCCGCGCTAACCAGGCAGGCAGAGCCCTCGCTAATGACGTCATCACAGCAATCGTTGACGTACCCGCGGAGGGGCAGCGAGGAGCGGGTGTGCTGATCCGGGGAGCGCGAGGGTCCCACAGAAGAGCTGGAGGAGAGCGTTTCGCTCTGTCTCCGCACCCGGACTCCTGCGCGGAGCGGGTGTGCTGATCCGGGGAGCGCAAGGGTCCCACAGAAGAGCTGGAGGAGAGCGATTCGCTCTGGCTCCGCACCCTGACTCCGGAGGGGGGGCTTGGAGAAGGGAGACCGTCCCCCCAGCGCCCGTGAGCCGCTGGCGGAGCATGCAGACCTTGCGAGCTGAGAGGCGGCGCGTCCCAGGCTGGCAGGGCCTGCAGTGCCCGTGAGCCACTGGCGGAGTGCACCGAACCTACAAGCTAAAGAGCTGAGCTCAAACTGGCAGATTTCGGGCTGTCACCTCCGGAGAAGTGGAAAAGTGCCCTTTCATTTCATGGCAGTAAAAAGTGCCGTTGGAAATGGCGCCCCGCCCTCCAGCGGGGAAAGAGCAAATTCCCTCCTCTCCAGATGACCTGTCCCAGGGACGCTTCGCGGTCCGTTTGCCAGACTTAGCGGCGTTCTGGGCAGGGGGAGTGGCCTGCTTCCGAGGTGCTCGACGCGCTCGCTTCGCCAGAGGCGAGTGCGGGGGCGGTGCAGCTCTCGTAGGCGGGCGCCTTCGGCGAGGAGCCGGTATGGATGGCACGGCGGGCGGAGCGGGCTTACGGGGCCACCGATTAGACATCACCCATCGGACTACTCTCTCACTGCCTCGAATTCCTGGGTGAATTCGCAGACTGTGTCGCCGACCAGCTTGGCATATGGGCGAGTCAAGAAAGCGGACTTTGTCAACTTCGCGCATATCAACCAAGTTTTGTTAGAGGTGGGGCTTCTGGACCACTAGTGTGGACATCGTCCTCCCCAGAGCACACGCAGCGGACTTAGTAGTCCGAAGAGCTTAGTCGGCTGCGGTGCGAAGCTCATAAGCCTGGGTTGGACCCACCCTCGTGCAGCTCGGCCAGCGCCTGCGCTTGGTAGCGCTGGACGGTGGCTATCGCATGCAAGGCGGATGCAGCCTGGTCCGTAGCTTTGTAAGCTCTAGCTCTGAGGGAGCCGAAAACTCACAGGCTTTGGATGGGAGACGAAGCAGACCCCGCCAAGAAGAGGCGCTGCGCGGATTAACCGCCATCACACACTCAACCTGAGGAATCGCCACCAACCCCCTGGCTGCTCCACCACCAAGAGTGGTGAGGGTGGAGGGACACGCAGCACGAGCAGAAAAAAGGTGCTCTTTAAGACCGCGTGAGCCTACTGTGCGTCGCCGGGAAGAAGGGAACGCCCCTCTAGTCGGTCCGGCCGCGGAGCTGGGGGATAAACCATCTCCAACCCACGGCCGAAGCAGCCCGGGAAAGCACGGCTAACACGTCCGTTTCAGTATCCGTTTTGACAGCGCTCACCTGCCCGAAGGGGGCGAGCGGGTCCGGATCATCATCGGACAATGAAAGCCCACCCTCCGATGTCGCGGAGGACATCTGATCTCCGGTGACAGCGAGCGTGAGAGCTACCATCTGATTAGACGGATCACTCCCAGCGCCCGAAGCTTGGATGGAGCGCTTGGAGAAGCGAGAGGTCCGCGAGCCCTTAGGCGGCGGATTATCTCTCGCTGGAACCCTCAGATCTGCCCGAGCACCCGCTGCAGAACAGGAGGCGACTGGGGTGGCTCACTCTCTCACGAGAGTTTGCCGCGATCTCAACTGCGCGACGGTCATGGCATCGTAGTGACGACATAAACCGCCCCCGAGCACCACATTAACATGCTGGACCCCCAAACATGCAATGCAGTGATCGTGCCCATCATCCGGAGCCAGGAAACCCCCGCAACCGGGAGACACTCGTTCGCTCGAAGTGGCTGTAGACAGCAGGAGGAACCCTCATGAAGCTCGATCAGAAAAGTCTCTGAAGCGAAAAGGATAGCGTCTGCTGGCGCCAGGTGAGCTTATATACTCAGTTGATTGCTTATGCCGCTCACCTGCGCAGGCTTGCGCTGCCAATTCATTCTTAATTGGCCCGTTCAATACTCTTTCAGACGAGTAGCTTCTGAACCGAACCTCCCAATGCGTGGATTTTAACAATCAAATCCACTTATAGTGCTGGAGTTCCCCCCGAAGGGGAACCCAGTTAAAAGTGCTAAGTGTGCTTTTGTGCAGTTTTTTTATTATTATTATTTTTAATCTGCAATGTGATTAAACATATTTTCTTTTCTAAATAATACCGCGTAAGTAGCCTGCTAAAATGACCAGCACTTATGTTTGGAATCTGATAACTGTATGCAATCCAGATTATATCAGTAATCATTAGTAATCACTACCAAAAATCAGTCAATGAAAAGTTTAGAGGACAATCAAAACAAAGTGCAACCCAGAAAAAAGCTTGTTTAGAAAAGGTCACTCAAAGTTCACATTAGACTGAGACAAGAGAACAGAAAATGATATATTATGTTCATGATACTGAATAACATATATGATGCTACAGTATGGAAAGAACTGTTATGCTGTTAAGCATGGCCGAAGATCTAAATAATAGTTCTGGAACAGTTCTGGAATAGAGCTACAACCAATGCTTTTGACTTCATAATCACTGCCTTTTCTTTAGGGGATACTTTGTTAAAATAATAGCCCTGATGAACAGCCTGACTGCAACAGAAGAAAAGGAATGTATGCAGCATCAGGTAAAGCATCAGCCAGCACTTACTGCTCATTTTGTGAGACCAAAGTGATTGAAATTGCACTTAGAGGACAAAACATTTTTTTAACTAAACATCAAAAAGCACAAATCTACAGAAAATATGCCAAAAGCAATTAACATTCTCTTTAGGGAGAAGCCACTCTAATTAAGCTTGAGAGATGTAAAAGAAATATTTCCCATCAAAGCCCTTCAATTATCTACAGAAAGAAAAGACTAAGGAGTGATACACTGGGGAGTTAATCATAGCTGATAACCAGCTGCAAGCAGGAAATGCAAAAGTAGAGAGAAAGTCCATTACTTAAAGAGCAACGTTAAAATATGCCATTCTGTCTTATTGTGACTTGTGGTAAGTGCTCTTTATTGTAAAAATTGCAGCTTTATTACTCAGCGTTGTGAACTTTAGAAATGTCAGTTTCAGTCACATATTGTGCAGTTAAAACTCTTGTCATCATTTGCTCATCCTTTGCTCACCCTTGTTCCAAGCCTTTTTATTATGGTGGCTTGAGAAAGCCAACATACTGTTATACTATAAACTTATTATTCTTCCGTCTTCTTCTTCTACTTCTTCTTAGACTATTTGAAGAAAGCATCTCCTCCTAGACTGTTCATACTACAACTGCCAAACTAACTCCAAAACTCCAAGCTATACTGAATTAAGGTTATATATCTTTTCCCACTGATTCGACTTACATTTTTCCCAAAATCTGACCCGGAATATTTAGAAAATTCCCACTGACTTAAAATTGGACCAAACTTTGCAATATCATAACTTTCCACCAGACTGTCATGCAGACTTAAGGTTGGGCTAATTTGACTACCAATTTGCCAATCACTGATGACCTTTTGACTTACTAGCCACACCCTAGCAACCACTTACAGCACCCTAGCAACTGTCCCATAGACATACTGACAACATACCGATTTATACTAATAACATACTAGATCCATGCCATAGATGCCATACTAATCCATACTAGAACCATACCAAATCATACTAGAAACATACCAACAATATGCCACTTAGTACTAGAACCATGCTTACAAGCATACTACCATACTAACCCATACTAGAACCATACCAACAAGCATACTAATCATAGTAGCAACATGCTAATTCATACTAACTTTATGATAACAACATGCTAGTTTACAAGAAATATGCTACCGACATGCTAATTCATACTAGAACCAATTTTATGTTAGCAACTGCCTAGCAACTACCCAGAACACTTAAGCAATCACCTAGCAACGGTCTAGCAACCACCTAGCACCCACTCAGAACACCCTAGCAACCACCTAGCAACACCTTAGCAATGACCCAAAACTCCTTAGCAACCACCTAGTACACACTAGCAATGCCTTAGCAACCACCATAAAGTTTGTCTAAGAACTTTACTGTTCTAATTAAAGTATTTAATACCTTATAAATATTTTCATTCATTCATTCATTTACTTGTCGGCTTAGTCCCTTTCTTTATCCGGGGTTGACACAGCGGAAGGAACCGCCAACTTATCCAGCAAGTTTTAACGCAGCGGATGCCCTTCCAGCCGCTACCCATCTCTGGGAAACATCCACACACACATTCACACACAGCCATACACTACAGACAATTTAGCCAACCCAACTCACCTGTACCACATGTCTTTGAGGGAAACCGGAGCAACCGGAGGAACATGTAAACTCCACACAGAAACGCCAACTGAGCTGAGGTTCGAACCAGCGAACCAGCGACCCAGCGACCTTCTTGCTGTGAGACGACAGCACAACGTACTGCACCACTGCTTCGCCCTATAAATATTTTATTTTCAATAATTTATTTTCAATGAATCTCAATAGCTTCTGGTTTTCTTTTCATTTTTTTCCAAAAATAAATATAAAAATAAATAAACTCCAAATAAGATTTGGAATGATATGAGTATGTGATGGGAAAATAAAATAGCTTTAAAATAATGTAAAAGGGGGATTAAATTAGGTGATTGAGCATTTGTTGAATAAAAAATACAGAACAAAACATTACTGGTGTTACTTTGAAACTGTTCTAGGCCACTGACACAATGTCACTGCATGTTACTTTTTAGTTAAGACAACTCATACTTACAATTTAGTAGGACTAGCCTTAAGCCTTGTCTTGGAAACATTGGGTTAAAGTTCAGATAAGTGCAGACTGATGACAATCAGATCAAAGACTAGTGTACAGCTGAGAAGGGTGGTGAGAATGTGGAGGTGCTAAAGATCTTAGTGATCATGAGTGACAGAGATAGAGATAGCAGCTTCTTGATGGGATGCCGTCATGACTTCAGAGAAGCATTGTATTGTATTCTCAGAGAATTAGCTTGTTATACTGTAAGCTAATTTAATTATTTATGTTGAGATCAGATTAATGTAAAGAACTTCCAAGACAAGACTCAGTACGGTAATTAATAGGTACATTTTCAATTTTTGGCCAACTGACCTTCAAAATATAGGTTATTTGCATCGGCTGGTCATATGAAGGGCCTTTGAAATCAATGGAACTGGGTTATTCCACAAAATGTTCTTAACAGTGAAAAAAAGGCTTCTTAAAATGAAGAAAATGTTCTTTACAATATGAAAAACTTGTCCACCAAGAGTTTTTATTTTTTATTTTATTAACAAAAACCAAAAAATAACAAAAAAGCTTATTATATAGTACTTTTTTTTAAAATACATATTTGTACAAAATATCTATTTCAACATTTCTTTTTTCTACTATTAATAATACTAATAAAACATTTATTAATCCTTGTTTACTATTCAAATGTACTACCCTTTCGATATGTTTGTGGCTGTTTTTATTTAAAAAACAAAACAAAACAAAAAACATGTTTTACAGTACCTCTTTCCAACAGGGAAAAGCAACAATCAGCAACCAGCAACAATCAAGAATGCATGATTATATGGTACCATGGCTTTGCAATAAAAAAAAAAAAAAAATAGTTATATGGAAGTCAATGGGGCAAAAACAGTCACAAACATGATAAAATGGTAATTAATTTGTCTAGATTGTACTGTTGAACTTTTGAAAAAATTCAAAGCATTTTTACCAAAATATGTATCAAAATAAATCATTCTACTTGCTGAAACAGAGAAAGTTGTGGCTAAATTAAGGCTCAAAATCTTGGGTGAAAACATCCCAAGTGGCTCCACAGATTTTAAAAGTTCTCCACGGAACCATTTTTTATATATATTTGTGCCAATATACTATGTCAATAAATGTATAAATTAAAATAGGAAGAAAAAATTACCTACATGTAGATGGTGACTTTTTAAAATGTACTTTTAGGCTTGTACCTTAAGGTTCATTGATAGTTTTAGAACCAAAATTGCACTTATAGACCAACATAAAAAGTATAGAAGTGTACTTTTTAAAAAGGCACTGCCACAGAGACAGTTTTTCTATTTTTATTTCTGGGAGTGTAAATATAGTTGTCTCAGGTTCAGGATTTGAGGATGTCATCAACACGAAGACCACAAGGACACAATTTTTGGCGTCTGTGACTTACACATCACCATCCCCCTAGCCCTGCATCTCTCGTCTCTCTGCCCCCTCTTTGTTTGACACTGGCCTTTCTTGCTGTCTACTGAGGCGAGACTGTTGTGCAACTATCATTCGTCAGACACACACATGGCTGCGGGGTGAAGCTGACCCAAACCTCTTTAACTCCTTCACTGTCCTCTTTTGTCATCACTGTGAGGCAGCTTTGAAACCTTTTTGCAATAAGACAATGCAAAAAAAAAAAAAAAAAAAACTATAAGCAACATACAGCTATACACAACAATGAGAAATAAGGTCCAAGTTACACTACCATACAAATTAAGGGTGTCACGATCCTCCAAATCCTTGATTCGATTACATTTTCGATTCTAAAGGCACGATTCGATTCGATTATGAATAATTAATTAATTAATGACCAATTAATTATTTGTAGCCTACCGTTTAAACTACCTGACCTCCATGGTCTTTGTTTTACCCATAAACAAATCATACAGTAAATGAATAAAGGCAAGATACACACATAATTACCACCTGTCAATCACTTTTTTTCTGCGGGACTCGTGAATAGGCAGTGATCTGTGTCGTTATAATGGCATCGGTAAAAAAGACGCACAGCCAACAGGAACCAGCCAACAGTATCTGAGGTGTGCGCTAAAATGACTAAGTACAAGTGAGTGAAAGATTGAGGCAGTCTACTGACCCGCTAACTGCCTGGACCCGCTGTCTCGAGCGCATGGCTGTGTGTGCATCTGTGTCTGTGTGTGGTCACGTGATGTGCATTTTCAGAGGTAGAAAGGAAGGAGGGCTGCTCAGAAATGCAACACGCCACTGTGGATGTCAAATCGTTGTTGTTCTAAAATGCCATTTAAAAACAAAGACAGTGTAAACAGGGCCTGAGTGTGTACTTTTCGCGAGCGGATTTGCAACGGGGGCGGGCGGAGGATCGCGATGCCAGTGTTGTCTATCGGACAAACCGTTCGTAATACGTACATAGCAGAGCTTGCAAAACTGTGTTTTTTTCTGTCGGCAACACGAACGTTGTCAACATAACTCACTGGAAATCCAAAATGCTTACACACCGGCGACTTCATTGAAAGAGGAGAGGGTTTAAGTTCTGTCGACGGGTCTCCTGCTCCTGCAGTTTAACAAGCACTTCAACAAGCCTGTTCTTTTCCCGCTTGGCAAGCCAAGCTGACGTGACATGGGGGCGTGGCAGCATTGACGATTCAGTTTTTTTATTCGATAATCGAAATTGAGCATAAATTTCAATCGATTTCGATTAAAAATCGAAATCGTGACACCCCTAATACAAATACTCAGAAAATGCTTGATTTTCTTCTTGGAAAAGAAAAATGGTTTAGGCCACAAACTTTTACATTTTTGGGTTCAGTCAGTGTAAATGTGCTATTTACATAATATACAGTTTATTACATAATTTCACAGTATGTATTTTGCAATCATGACATTTATTCTCACAGTTGATGAAGTAGACCTAAAAAAGATTTTAATAAAAGTCACATTTTTGAAATATAAAAACTTCACAATTATTTCTCACAATCGCAAGTTTGACATATTTTCACAAATCTGACCTCGCAATACAAACATTTCCTTAAAACGGTGACAATAAAAAATCAGAACTAAGATATATAAACAAGTTTACAGCTTGCGACTGTTAAAATAACTTAAGAAAAAACAAACAAAACATGGAATTGTGTAAACTCTAAAATGTAAGAAATCAATGATAGAATCCAGTTGAAGTGCATTGAAGCCAGTACATTGATTGAAATGTACAGTATTGAAGCCAGTTGAAGTGCATTGAAGAAAATACATTGATTTGAAATGTATTGAGGCCAGTTACAGCGCATTGAAGCCAATACATTGATAGGAAATGAACAGTATTGAAGCCAGTTGAAATGCCTTAAAGAAGCCAATACATCGATTTAAAATGTACTGAAGCCAGTTAAAGTGCATTGAAGCCAATACATTGATAGGAAATGTATTGAACCCAGTTAAAGTGCATTAAAGACAAAAAAATAATTTTAAATGTATTAAAGCCAGCTGAAGTACATTAAAGCCAATACATTCATTTGAAATGTACAGTTTTTAAGCCAGTTGAAGTGCATTGAAGCCAATACATTTATTTAAAATGTATTGAAGCGAGCTGAAGTTCACTGAAGTCAATACATTGATAGGAAATGAACAGTATTGAAGCCAGTTGAAATGCCTTGAAGAAGCCAATACATCGATTTAAAATGTATTGAAGTCAGTCAAAATGCATTAAAGCCAATACATTGATAGGAAATGTATTGAACCCAGTTAAAGTGCATTAAAGTCAATACAATAATTTGAAATGTATTGAAGTCAGCTGACATGTACTGAAGCCAATACATTGATTTAAAATGTATTGAGACAAGCTGAAGTGCATTGAAGCCAATACATTGATTTGAAATGTATTAAAGCCAGTTGAAGTGCACTGAAGTCAATACATTGATAGAAAATGTACAGTATTGAAGCCAGTTGAAATGCTTTAAAACCATTATATTAATTTGAAATTTATTGAGACCAGTACATTTACATAGAAGCTGATACATTTCTCTCTTTCTTTTTCTTTTCCCCTTTCTTTTCCTTTTCAACCTTAGCTTGACTACAAACAGTAGTGTATAAATAAAAAACGAGTAATAAAAATGTCCCTTTAAATTAAATCAGAAAGACATGTAATGTGTTCAAAACTCTTCTGAACAATGCACAGATTTCTGCTATTCATATGTTAGAAGAATAATAGCCTGTAAGGATTCTGAAACCTAAGGAACAGCTTTAAAATAATCTGAAACCTTTCAAGATACTTTGCGGAGACTGAACTTTGAAAAACATCTGAGGCAATGCAGTATAAATAAGAAAAAAAAAGAAAGAGAAGAAGAAGTAGAAAAAGAAGAAGAAGAAGAAGAAGAAGAAGAAGAAGAAGAAGAAGAAGAAGAAGAAAAAGAAAAAGAACAGTGCAGTTAGCCTTGAGTTTGTGTAAAAGAGGTTGTCCTTGAACTTGGCAACAATGCACCACAGAGCACTCACTGAATAAAAATCAGCTGGCTTGAATAGCGCATATAAAGTATAGCTGCATGCAGTAGTATATTCAAAGAAGGTCACGATGAAGTAGGGCACAGACACAGGCAGAGCTTGATAAATAAATCCTGTTTGCAGTGACAATATTTGTGAAATATGGGACGGGTCAGGTGCTGGACACAATAAAAGATTAGCAGGTAAGCTACAAGTTCACAAGGTATAACAGACATCAAGTCATGAATCAATAAATAGTGCTATCTCTTCAGGGAGGTCTACAATATCAGAAATCTATCTATCTATCTATCTATCTATCTATCTATCTATCTATCTATCTATCTATCTATCTATCTATCTATCTATCTATCTATCTATCTATCTATCTATATATATATATATATATATATATATATATATATATATATATATATATATATACACATACATAAATACACGTGAAGTAAGAATTATTAGCCCCCTGAATTATTTGGCTCTCTTGTTAAATTTTTCCAACAGTTTTCCAACATTTTTTCCAACAGATTTCTAATCATAATAGTTTTAATAACTCATTTCTAATAACTGATTTATTTTATTTTTGCCATGATGACAGTATATATTTGACTAGACATTTTTCAGGACACTTCTAGCTTAAAGTGGCATTTAAAGGCTTAACTAGGTTAATTAGGTTAACTACGCAGGTTAGAGTGATTAGGCAAGTTATTGTATAATGATGGTTTGTTCGGTAGACTATCAATATATATATATATATATATATATATATATATATATATATATATATATATATATATATATATATATATATATATATATATATATATATATATATATATATATATCTTAAAGGTAATAGTAATAGTAATAGCTAGTAATATTAAAATTTATTCTAGCTTAAATAAAACAAATAAAGCTTTTTACAGAAGAAAAAATATAATCAGAAGAAAAACTGTGACAATTTCCTTCCTCTGCCAAACATCATTTAGGAAATATTTAAAAAAGAAAAAAAATTCAAAGGGGGGCTAATAATTCTGACTTCAACTATATATCTATTATAATATTTAGCAAGCTAAATATTAATAAAAAATTACTAATCTTTCCAGTACAACAGAAACAGTCAGGCTAGAGATGGTCAGTGTGGATTGAGTCATTTTTATCATTTTCATGTCCAACACCACCATCTGGTGGATACTTTTTATTACTACCAACAGAAGCTACTGCAGCAGCATCTTACTGTCGGCTTAAACAATGTAACAGAATATGATGTTTTTAATAATGAATACTAAAATATTTAAAATAAATAAAATAATAAATAATAATGTTAAAAGTAGTAACACACACAGTAGTGCATGTTACAATGTATTTTCTACCATGCTTAATAAACCATTGCTCCTGTTAGCCGCATTTTTTTTTACAGTTAATCGCTTCATTATTTCTTTCTACCTGTGTAATGAATTAGCGGAATACATCATTATTTATGTTCATGTATTATTTTATTAAGCAGATAGTTTACAGTCAGCAGCTCATTCTTGTAAACCAAATCCCTTCATTGTGCTGACTGCGTTAACTGTATCTGTATGCGTTTCAGACAAGATTATTATTATTATTTTTATTAATTTGTTGTGTTTTTAGTTATTTAAGTTAACAATATTAATGGCAACTACTGATATGAAGTGTTCAGTATTATTATAATTTATATATTAGTATTATAACAAAGCAGAATTGGGAACAATTTATGTCCAAACTTTGTGTGGCTTTCAGGTTAGCTCAAGAACAGTGAGAAAAAGAGACCCATGGAATGCAAGACTACACTGTGCCAAGTGTAGTTTGGACCCAAAGAAGAGGTTGGGTCTGGCCCTTTAGTGTGGTGTGGAGGAACTTGACTGGCCTGAACAGAGTCCTATCGAGGCCTGAACGCTCGTTCGTTCATTTTTGGCTTAGTCCCTTTATTAATCTTGGGTCACCACAGTGGAATTAACCGCTAACTTATCAAGCATACGTTTTATGCAGCATATGCCCTTCCAGCTGCAACCCATCACTGGGAAACACCCATACATTCTCATTCCTACATACACTATGGCCAATTTTAGCATATTCAATTCCCCTATACTGCTTGTCTTTGGACTTGTAGGAAACCGGAGCACCTGTAGGAACACCCCGCCAACATGGGGAGAACATGCAAACTCCACACAGAAATGCCAACTGGCCCAGCCGTTGCTTGAACCAACAACCTTCTTGCTGTGAGGCGAGAGCACTACTCACTGCACCACCATGACGCCAGTATTTTTATGTTGCTTTAAGATATTTTATTAAGTTAATCAGGTTTCATCAATGTTTACCTTAATATTTTTTGTCAGTTGATGTAAGTTGAGATGACTAGAAAAGTTCATTTGAGGCAGCAAGAATGTTTTTACGGTGTTGAGGATAGCCTTTCCAAAAGAGTCCCAAATTATTGTGGTCAACTCCACATTAAAACCTCTACATTTTTAAATTGGAATGCCAATACAATTCATGTGCATGTAAAGGTAGATGTCCCCAAAACTGATGCCCCCCCACCCCAATAAAAAAGATGTACCCAAGCATTTACTTTCAATAAATGCTCTAGTGGATGATACTTCATCACCTTAAAATCATAAGGTTCTATCTGACATTTTTACATGTTTTTTTTTATAAGTTGTTTACATTTAAAGACTTTTTTTATAAAAAAAAAAATAAAAATAAAATAAAATGTACACACACACTGTTATATGGAATGCAAAAACTTTCAGTATCTCACTATCTCAAAATCATTCAGAATGCAGATAGAACCTTATAATTCCAAGGTGACAACTTTTACTTTAAAGTTATCAGTTATTTATCAACAATGTACAAAATACTTCTTCTGTACTAATATTAACTTAGGTTTTTTTTTCTTTTTGTCCTGAGATGTACATACACAACAACAGCAATAATAATAATACTAATAATAATACTAATAGTAAAACACTGTAAAAACCAGCAGTCAACTTTATCAAATGAAATGAGTGTAGTTAACTCAAAATTTACTGAAAGTTAGTTTTACTCATATGAAAAGAGTTTTGAACTCACTGTTGAAGTTAATGAGTTAATAAAATACCTCATTACCTCGTTTATTCAAATGGATTAACTTCACAGTACATATTAGGATTCGCTTTTGAACTTAAATGATTTGTTGGAATTGGCTTCCTCGAATGGTTTAAGTTACCTTAACTTTTTGAGTTTTACAGTGTAATAATAATAATAATAATAACAGCAACAATTTTAATTAAAAGTAGAACTAAACTTTAAAATGGAGCAAACTTAAACACACTGAAAACATTGCATTCATTTCAGAATTGCTTATTTTGGTTCCAAAGAGTTCAGAGAAGTTTCTACAAACTTGTTAATTTTCAAGTGAAAGAAAGCCCAATTTTTTTTTTTTTTTTTTTTTAGACTTTTTGGATCTCAGTGTCTGCACTGCTGTTCAAGGCAGCAGGGCTCATAATGCAGGTGTAAAGCAGCTGTTCTGCTGAGATATGTGTGTGTGTCTCTCTCTCACTCTTTGTGTGTGTGTGTGTGTGTGTGTGTGTGTGTGTGTGTGTGTGTGTGTGTGTGTGTGTGTGTGTGTGTGTGTGTGTGTGTGTGTGTGTTTATCAGAGAGCCTGTGGGGACTGGGATGCAGTTACAGTGCCCTGAAGCCATCTATTCTGTAAAGCAGCTATCGACCTCCAGCTGTGAGAGCAGAACTGGCCAATTTTGGTGAAAAGACCTCTGAAGATACAGAGCAGAGCCCAGTGCACATAAACACTACTCATCCGCTCCTGCTAAACAAATCAACACACAATAAAGGCCAACCGAACCCATCATTATGCCTCAGGTTTACCTTGATATTTGCTGCATGTTTTGGGACAGTTTAAAAATCAGACATAAACATATTTTATTGACGAGAATACACAAAAACATGTTAGTATAAATATTTTAAGCAAGATATAAAACTTCGCCCTGACTGACAGCCAGTAGACTCCCTTCAGTAGTGTAAATATACTCCAGGTTACATGCATTAACATGCTATGAAGTGTCAGGAATCAAAAGGAAGCTTGTGGGGAAACTATAGAAATGCCACCAGAGGGCAGACTAATCAAGTAAAAAATATATATAAGTAATTGGCTCTTAGATTCTTGGGAAGCACATTACAACAGTATCTTTAGGTAAGATTACTTAAGGTTTTTGGTTATTGCTTGTAATTTTGCAAAATTTACTGTTATTATAGTGTAGTAAGTACAGGTAAAAAGAAGCATGTTTTAAAAGATGCTGTACATGAACTTAAAATGTTGTACTTTGTAATATTCATAAACTACATTAGTTAACATAAAAACTTCATAGGCATTTATTATCGATAACTTCTAAATGTCAATGCATTATTGAACAGTAAAAGCTAAATCTGTCAATATTACTTTATGAAATATTACTGAGCTCACAATAACAAACTATGAACATTTTAAATAAATAAATAAATAAATAAATAAATAATGGTGGATACATTAATAGTCAGTTAATAATTGTTCACCCTGAAACCTACGATGATTAGGGTTATTTATTTATTTATTTATTGTTTTATGTGGAGGTCATACCAAATTTCTGCTTGGAGCACCAACAAAAATTAATTTAAAAAAGCTCATTTAATTTTTTTAATTTTAATTTTATTTTTCAACAAAATTAGAGCGCCAAGTATGTCCCGAGAACTATGTTTTTTTGCAGTTTTTGCTTTTGCGAATCCACTAGAGGCTGCTGTGGACGCTTTTTCAGATTTCAAATTTCTCTCATGAGTGCCATTCGTGCCTACCTGCATAACTCCGCCAGAGGCACCTGTCGACTGTTAACTGACTTACTGACTGATGACCAATCAACTGACTGATTGACAGACAGATCCTCCCCTAAACCCAACCCTCAGTGTTTTCAAAAGGAATTCAAAAAAAGTAAAACCCTTGCCTGATTTTTACCACGTTTCCAGATTTTACCACATTCTCAACATTATTTACTTGTTTTAAGAGTTCATGTTTGTTTTAAGAGCTCTGAGCTCATAAGATCCTCGAGCCCGAGGCTCCCTCCCGTTTGCAGGGCGAGAAGGAAGTTTGAGCTCAGGTAGGTCTCAAGAACTCCGCGGCTTGTTATTGACGAATGCAAATGTTGAAAAACTATGGAGAGAAATATTGCTGATTAATCGCTCGTCTATGGTGTGATTTGGTTTGGTCAATTTACTTATGTATTTATGTATATTTATTTATGTATATGTTTACATGTATTTGGCCTGTGGGAGGAAACTGAGAGCCCGAGGCAAACATGGGGAGAACATGTAAACTCTGCACAGAAATGTCAACTTAGCAACTTGTCACATTCTTGCTGTGAGGCAACAGTGCTAAGTGCTGGGCCACCGTGCCACCCTGTTTAGGAAAGAGGAAGAGTATGGGTGGAAGATGAAGATGGCTGAGGTAAGATACTCTGGTTATTTATAGCAATTTAGCAATCATCTGATTGGTGGATCATGCATTAGCGCTAATGTGGGACAAGCTGCAGTCAATCATAAGCATGTGCTCCTTTAGAAATGATCTCAAATCCGTTGACGTACATGGCGAGCTAACGGGACAAACTGGTAACAGCAGGAAAGCCATCCATACAAAGGTAAGCGGTCAGTTGGTAAGCACGAAAAAGAACGCCGTCATACCAACTTCATTTTCAAACTAAAATGCAGCCATACGTACTTCTGGCTACATAATTTGTGATCTGCAGAAATGTATATACTGTAGGGCTAGGTTTCCAGAATGAGCATATGTTTTCAGTAGCCTCTTTCACACATACAGACCTTTCCAGAAAATTACAGACAATTTACCAGTAATTTGCTGGGATGCTGCACTGTGTGAACGCAGAAAGAAAATTGCCAGAAAGAGCACGTTCACGTCCAGAACGCGCTGACATGAGACGTCTACTCTAGTCAATCAGAACACTCAGACAAATTTACATCTGTGCAGTTTATGTAAATGAAAGCCTTTGAATATTTTTCTAGACACATTTAGCTGCTAGATGTTAGTCAGATAAATGTTCTTTTTTAATGTCAACTGTGGAAATAATTATTGATAAAATGCTTATGATAAACCGCTGTTTGTTTACCTTTAAGCTGTGCTTCAGTTGCTTGACGTGTATTCAAGTGAAGCAGCCGGTGAGCACCAGCACACACACATATTTTCACCTCGATATGTGAAAGTGTACCTCCATATGCTTCAAATAAGTTGTCCACAATACTTATCCATCCACAGAATTTGTATTGTTGTCAAATGTGTAAACATTTAGTTGCGGTTCACATTTCTGCAGAGATGGGAAGTAACTTAGTACAAATACTTCATTTCTGTACTTAAGTACATTTTTCTGGTATCAGAACTTTACGCCACTATTTATTTTTCTGACAAATTTTTACTTTTACTCCTTACATTTTTATACAAATATCTGTACTTTTTACATTTTTAAATTGGGCTCGTTACTTTAATTTTTATGTGTTTTGTGGTCCAATTTGTAATATTTCTTGTCATTGCACAATATGAACGTGTTTTTAATTTGATCAATTTATTTCTTGTCGTGGCTTTTTCAACCTTTGATCACACACCATAAGTAGGCTTGTTTATTAAGCTTATGGTCTCGGCAAGAATGGCAAACGTGGATGAGACAGAGAATCATGTCATGTTTTTACCAGGTAATAAGATGCGTTTTGGAGATCACAGGTAAACTAGACACATTCCTGTTCAGATCTGGCACTTAATGGGGTTAAAGTCTTTTGTCCACTTCCGACTACTGTATCTAATACCGTGAAAAAAAAAAAAAAAAAAAAAAAAAAAAAAAAAACTTTAACAGGTAGGGAAATAAAACAGGAAGTAATTATGAATACATTTTACTTAAGTACATATGTCAGTCCATACTTCTTTACTTTTACTTGAGTACAAAAGTGTGGTGAGTACTTCAACTTTTACCAGAGTCATTTTAAATACGAGTATCTGTACTTCTACTTGAGTAAAGCATGTGTACTTTTGCCATCTCTGCATTTCTGCCTTTGAATGTCTCACAAAGCAGCTGCATAAATAATAAAGCTTTAAATCAGAAATCGCCAGACCTCTTCTACACAAAACACAAACAGACCTCTTCTACGTTCACAAATACAAGCACTGCCATTTATAGGTCATGTCTGGTTAATGATGTCAGAATTTACTGGTATTTTGGAATGAATGTGTGAATAGTCTTTTGTGAAAAAATCCCAGAACGTCCGTGACTGTGTGAACACCTTTTTTATGAAAGTCTTTCTGGAAATTTTCCGGATATTTACCGGTATCACTATGTGAAAGGGGCTAATATTTCTTCCACCAGTGACTCCTCTTTGGGGAAATTTACAACTAATTCAATCATTTAATCCAAAACATGAATAAACATTTATTTACTAAAAGCAGCAAATTTTTGATCAATAGACTCTACAAAGGCATTGTTCTAAAACAACTGCTATGCAATAGTAAGCTGAAGATGAAACTGAACCAAGGAATATATTATTTTAAAGTCCTGATGTGGCCATTTTTTCATCACACACTGACAGTCACATCTAAAATAGATTCCTTTAAAATAAAGGGAAAGTAAAGATTATGAGTAAATCTGAACACACTTGAATTCCAGATTGTAATGAACACCTGGTGCAGGTCAGCCAGGTATCTCATTCCTCCATATGAAGCATAAAGAAAGGGTTTGCTGGAGGCTGATAAGCTTTATTTTGCAGGGACTTGTGGGACAGATTGAATAGAGCTCTGCTGATCCATCTCAGAGATTGAATCAGCTGGAGGGACTTAAGCAAAGCCTGTGAACGGCCGAGCTCTTGAAGGGACATCTCCACATCCACACATCACACCAAGAGGAGCGTTTAATGAGTGCTTAGTTTATTTACATAGATGATGAAGCCTGTAATGACAGAAGAATGATGCGCATGAAGAAATTCTGCTAAAACGTGTTACTTAGTGGGCTTCCGAATATATTGTATATTTGAAAGAAAACGGTCTAAAATACATTAATGCTAGGCAGTTTTTTGTGTACCTGCAAATTTAGAAATGTCTTGCTTTTTTGTCTTATGTAATTAAAACATCCAAAGGGGCCATCCACATGCCTTTTGCATGCACAAGTTTTTCATTTCCAATGAATGTGCACAAATAGGGAGCGATGTCCACAGGTTTTCTCAACTTCTCAACTTTTCAGAATGCCACAAGCACATTGCGAGTTATGCGACTAAAACTAACCAATCAGCTTCATACTTTATACTGAATAAACACATTTCAGTAATAACTGTAGGCTAACTACCTCATGACAAACAAACACACACACACACACACACACACACACACACACACACACACACACACACACACACACACACACACACACACACACACACACACAAAACTTTGCAGTACTTTTTATTTTTCCCCATAAATAAAAATTGTAAAACAATGGTTGATTATTGCCTAGCAATGACATACCCCAAAGAAGCGTTAAAAAAAAGCACATTAAAACTGGTGAAAGAAGACATGTGCTTCACACTTAACACTCATTTTTAAATGAGACACATTTAAGTCATACCTGTCAACCCTCCCATTTTTCCAACCCGGCCTCACTGTGGAAACGTAGCCGTATTCGAGCGGTACGTAGGTACGTATTCGAGCGGTTTTTGTTTTCGCGGATCCGCGAGAGGCTGCTGTTCGCGCTTTTTTTTTCTTTCTCGGGCGCCTCTCGGGAGCGTGCGCCGTTCGCGCCCGCGCCGTTCTTACGCGAAAAGCTGGCGGATCGACCGACTCGGCTGCCCTCCTCTTCATCCTCCTCCTCCTCCTTCCCTAAACCCGAGCGACGGTTCGCAAAAGCCGTCCAGAAAAAAAAAAAAAAGCAAAAGCCCTCGTCTTCGACTGCGTTCTCGCCCTTATTTTTCGGATTCCGTTTTTCGTCTTACCTGATTTCCGGAACCACTGTTCCACGGACTCGATCCCGGTCGTCATCCCCGCGGCCGGCTGCTCCTCCTCCGGGGCCTCCGCTCCGCCGACGCAACGCTGTGAGCTAAGCGGACAAACTGGTTGCATCGGGAAAGCCCTCCACTCGGAGGCGAGCCATCAGCCGGCGAGCGCGAAGAGGAGGGGCGGAGCGGCGCCACACCGCCCCGCAGCGTTCGCTCGAAAAAACTAAACGCGGCCTTACGTACCTCCGGCCACGTAAATCGTGGTCTCCAGAAACGTCTGCGGGGCTACGTTTCCAGAATGAGCTTGGGTTGCATTTTTCCCTGGATTCTCCTGTATTTTACAGTTCTTTTCTGCTATCCTCCTGTAAAGCTATTTTCTTGTATTTCTCCCTTTTTTTTGTTTTTTCGATTCTCCCTAGACACAACCCATTTCGGCGAACCACCAGAGGCTGCTCTTGCTCTTAAATGTGAGTGTGTTCCGTGCATTCATTTTATTTAGGCATGAAAACACTTTGAAATGAATATAAAAACTGCGGAATGTCCTTCCTTTTCATTACAGGTGCTGTTGCCCCTCCTGTGCAATCTTCAAAACAGTCATGTAGTGGTGCGTGACAACAGCTGACGAGCTCCATAGTGATAAATAGACGCTGTTTCCCAAACAGATTCTGTACACGCGATTTGAAGCGGAGCAAAAGTCTGGGTTTTGGGTGCATGTTAAGAAAAAAGGGGAGCCCTTATTTTCACATCCCAATGTTGACAGGTATGATTTGTTCTTACATCACATTTTTTCAAGTTGCATTTTTTCAAGTTGTAAGACAAGATTTTGATGTCTCCAGAATGTGTCTGTAAAGTTTCAGCTCATAATACCTATCAGATTATTTATGATATAATGTAGAATCTTCCCATTTTACAGTGCGGCTGTATTTTGTAGCCTGTGGCTTTAAATCCAAATGAGTTGCTTCTCCCTGCCCATCTTTCCTATGTGCGTGTCTGCTTCTCCTCATGCGTTACGTCAGATAAACAGCGTCAGTGACAGAGACAGACTCGGAGGTAGCTGAAATAAGGTCATTAGTCAAACATCCCAAGTAAGTTTATTTGATATATTTGTGGTGAAGTTTATTCAAGCCTTTCTGAAATGATGAGTCACACACACACACACACACACACACACACACACACACACACACACACACGTTTACTGACACCATGCAGCCATGGTGATAATAGCGGTTAATAATTACAAAGCAATTTTTATTATTTTTAAATTGCTATAAAAAATGTTTTGTTTTAAAAATGTTTAACTTATAAAATTAATTATTGAAGTGCAGTTGATATTCTGTGGACATGTGTATACTGTACATATTATTATGGAGACATAGGACCTGCCAATCAATTCGGTGGGCGGGGAAACCGCAATTCTATGTCATGTTGCGGTGGCCCTCAAAATCACAGGGATTTAAATCCTATTTTAATGACAGTAAATTAAAAAAAAGACACTTGTGTTTACATCACTTTAATATGGCCGAGTACACACTATACCTGCACACAAAGAATTTTCATCACAGGTGCCCTTTAAAAAGTTTTTTTTTCTTTCACACTTTGTTATAGTCATCAGTTAGCCCCCACACACACACACGATACAAGAAATTAGGTAACATTGTTGTTAAAGTCTGTAAACTGAGTATGACAACAGAATAGAGGATTTACATGGAATTTATTATACAATATATCAGTCAAAACATGGAGGGGCAAAACAGGGCTAAATGTCCATATAGAGGGGTAATCAAGGGAATGTGTATCAGTAGTTGTGAAAATGATTGAGGCAAAGGATTATGGTTATTGTAGTACAGGTGAGTGGCAGGGGTGATTTGCCTCTAGTGTTGCTCATGAGAACTCCAGCTGAAGACTGTGACGCATGAAGCCATAAATACTTCAGCGACACATTCTTTATATATACCAAACTTCACAGTTTTATTCATATCTGTATTTTGAAGGTTTTTACAGAGAAATATCCTCATACATATATTCATACATGTTCAACCTCAGATTCAGGAGAAACAATGCAGCTTCATCTGGGCCATTGAACACTGGACCAGCTCTATTGCCTCTCTAGGGTACTTTGAGGGTTTGTGGGAGACTGCCTGACCAGACCACTAGTGCTATGTAGACTTGGAGAAGGTGTTCGACCGTGTCCCTCATGTCATTCTGTGGGGGGTGCTTTGGGATTATGGGGTCTGAGGCATTCTGTCAAGGGCTGTCCAGTTTCTGTTCGACCGGAGAAGGAATTTTGTTCTCTCCAGAGCCGGCCTAAGGTAGAGGGGTAGTATCTCAGGGTTTTGTTCACAGAAATGAGTGAAAGATGGAAAGTGAGATTGACATACAGATTGGTGCAGGGCCACAAGCAATGTTGTCAATGTACTGGCCAGTTGTAGTGATGTAGAAGCTGAGCTGCATGGTGGGTCAATCAACATTCCTACTCCCACAAATGATCAGGAGCTTGGAGTGAATAATAGAGTTCCTACACATCGTGTAAGCCACCTGAGGTGGCTTCTACTGGAGAAAGTGTCTTACTAAGTGGTTGAAAATGGATGGATAAATATATATTACACATTTTCTTTGTGTTCACAACAGAATTACTAGGGGTGTAACGATTTCGATTTTTAATCGAAATCGATCGAAATTTATGCTCAACTTCGATTATCAAATCAAAAAATAAAATCGTCGATGTTGCCACGCCCCCATGTCATGTCAGCTTGGCCTGCCAAGCTGGAAAAAAAACAGGCTTGTTGAAGTGCTTGTTAAACTGCAGACGCAGGAGACCTGTCGACAGAGCTTAAATCCTCTCCTCTTTCAATAAAGTTGCCGGTGTTGAAGTATTTTGGATTTCCAGTTAGTTATGTTGACAACATTCGTGTTGTCGACAAAAAAAAAACACAGTTTGCAAGCTCTGCTATGTACGTGTTATGGTTGGGATGATAGACGATGGGCGCATCGCGATCCTCCGCCCCGCACCCGTTGCAAATCCGCTCGCGAAAAATACACACACAGACGCACATACATTGTCATGTGCTCGAGACAGCGGGTCAAGGCAGTCAGCGAGTCAGTAAACTGCTTCCATCTTTTACTTTCACACAAGTACTTTTAGCGAATTCATTTTAGCGCACACCTCAGATACTGTTGGCTGGTTCCTGTTGGTTGTGCGTCTTTTTTACCGACGCCATTATAAAGACACAGATCACTGCCTATTCACGAGTCCCGCAGAAAAAAGTGATTGACAGGTGGTAGTTATGTGTGTAACTTGCCTTTATTCATTTACTGTATGATTTGTTTATGGGTAAAACAAAGACCATGCAGGTCAGGTTTAAACGGTAGGCTACTAATAATTAATTTGTTATTAATTCATTGATTATTCATTATCGAAAATTGAATCGAATCGTGACTTTAGAATCGAAAATGTAATCGAATCAAGGATTTGGAGGATCGTGACACCCTTAAGAATTACGTAGTGATCTTTTTTTTTTTTTTGCCTGCTAGAAATGTATGTAAATCATGCCTGTGATTTATTTTATTTTGAAGACAGATCCCATGCAGTTCCATTGAGATCTCATAAAGTCTCTAATACAATTTAAGATAAACACAAAACTAATACAAGTCCACAGGGCTGGGAAACTAAAGACCGGTAATAGGGCAAAAACTGGAACAAAAATAAAACTAGCAAGGAAACAAACTAACAAACATAATAATAATAATAATAATTCGTTACATTTATATAGCGCTTTTCTGGGCACTCAATCATCCACCACCAGTGTGCAGCATCCTGGATGACCAGCACCTGGATGACGCGACGGCAGCCATTTTGCGCCAGACCGCACACCACACACCAGCTGATTGGTGGAGAGGAGACAGAGTGATGATATGCCAATCATGATATGGGGAGGGTTAGGAGGCCATGATGGACAGAGGCCAGTGGGCAGATTTGGCCAGGATGCCGGGGTTAAACCCCTACTCTTTTTCGAAGGACATCCTGGGATTTTTAACGACCACAGAGAGTCGGGACCTCGGTTTAACGTCTCATCCGAAAGACGGAACAAGACAACAAGACACTTGGCTTCACTAACAATTTGACTTGACCCATTAAAAGTGACAGGGAATTTGAAACAAACCCACACAGTGTGTAAGAAGAATACACAGTGAACTGAACCAGGCAGGAAATGAGGAAGGACAGGTGGAGCCAATCAACTTATAATCAGACAACAAGAGGGTTGGGGTTTAGACAATAAACAGGAAAACACATGGCACACACAATAAACCAAAACGTCGCTCAATCGCACAGTTGTTGCTAGATCAGATATGATTGTGGCTGGAATTTAGCAAAACTTCCATCATTTTCTTATTGGCTTAGTCCCTTTATCATTCAGGGGTCACCACAGCAGAATGAACGCCAATTTAACAAAAACCATTCATAATATTTATAAAATTTCCCATTACTTGTATTTTTTTACGTCTACCCCTACCACAACCCAACCATCACAGTAACGTAAAACAGTAGTTGTACCAAGTATTATTTATGTGATCTTATGTGTATTGTTATACAGTGTCTTAAAAAATGAAGCTATATTGATGTTATATTGCACTTCTGCTCGACCGTGTAGTGATAATGTTCACACTCAAAGCCACATACACTCAAAAAGGATAAGACATTATGCTTTTTAGTATCTACTATATACAATATACTACAGACAAAATACAATATACTATAAATTTACTGGTCTCTCACACAAAATAAAGTCAGATGTCTATTTAATTGAACAGTACCTTGTTTGAATAATTAATGCTGGCATGAAATGGGCGACGCAGTGGCACAGTAGGTAGTGATGTCGCCTCACAGCAAGAAGGTAGGTGGTTTCTGTGTGGAGTTTGCATGTTCTCCCTGCGTTCGCATGGGTTTCCTCTGGGTGCTTCAGTTTCCACCACAGTCCAAAGGCATGAAGGGGGTTATGGTATATGAAGGCTACATTATTTCATTCATTCATTTTCCTTAGGCTTAGTCACTTTATTCAGCAGGGCTTGCCACAGCGTAATGAACTGGCAACTTTCCAGCCGCAACCCATTACAAGAAAACTTCCATTCACATTCATTCACACATGCACAATGGCCCAAAACTGGATCACCAGGAGAAAACCCATGCTAACAAGGGAAGAACATGCAAACTCCACGCAGAAATGCCAATTGACTCTGCCAGGGCTATAACCAGCGACTTTTTTGCTGTCCGGCAACAGTGTTAACCACTGAGCTACCGTGTTGCTTCTACATTATTTATTTAAGTGCACAGATACATTGTTTACAACAAGCACTATACAAATAAAAATAAGGAGAGTTAATATTGATTTGATACCTATACTTTAACCGTTTTTAAAAACTAAAGATATTAATCTACTATAAGTAAAATGTTTGCAACTCTTAATATAATGAGTCGTTTAGAAAAGAATGTTTATCACTAACTGCCGAGCTTTGCTTTAATCTTCAGCCTTGCTACAGTACACTCAACACAGTCAGTGAAAGTGGGGCAGGTGGTGGAAGGCATTTCATACATCACTAATTTGAAGATATATTATGTGTCTGGATGCAATAACTGACCATTTCTGACATCCTGCTATTTCAATTGCGGTAACATACCAATTTAGCTCAAGGTTGCAGTTTCATAGTTGAAAACATATCAGTAGAGTCATCACACCATTATAAGAGACGTTTACTGTTATTTCGAACCACTTTCTGTTTAGATATATCAGCCTGCTGTTTGTTGCAGTTATGCAGTGCCACTTTATTAGTCATTTTTCATCATTTTATACCCTGTTTAGGATGACACAGTGGTACAATGGTTAGCACTGTCACCTCATAGCCAGAAGATCACTGATTCGAGTCCTGGCTGGATCAGTTTGCATTTCTGTGTGGATTTTGCATGTTCTCCCACAGTCCAAAGACATGCGCTATAGGGGAATTGAATGAACTAAATTGCACAAAAAAGCTGTACATTGTGAGACTGGAGCATTAAAAGTTCAAACTCTTATATTTTTTTAATTGTTACCCCTTGTTATATATATATATATATATATATATATATATATATATATATATATATATATATATATATATATATATATATATATATATATATATAAAGGAGCAGATCCAAATGCAGGGTTTATTTAACATAGAATGGTCAGGCAAGCAACGGTCATCACAGGGGCAAACTGATGTATACGGGCAAGTCCAGAGTCGTGGTCATGAAACAGGCAAATGGTTAAAAGGCAGGCAGCAGACAACGTAAATAAACAAACAAAACAAAACTAGGGTAATACAAGACAAGGCAAGGGAAATAGGTCATAATGTTTACAGTAACAGTATAACAAGACTCAGCAACTTATGTGTGTGTGTGTGTCTGCTGCTTTTAAGGTCCATGTAATCAGTTCTGAACAGCATCAGCTGTGTGTTAGCAATTAGCAGACAACTGGAACAGGTGTGAGTGTGTGGTACATGACTGGATCTGTAGTCCATGTAAAATTACACACACATACATACATACACTGTAAAAAAAAAAAAAAAAATCCTGGTTGCCATTTTTTTTTAAGCTGAATCAAACTAACCTTATTAGTCTTATGAGATTATTAACTTAGTTTAATAAATTATAAACTAAAATATACTTAAAACATGATTAAATGTTCATGTATTTTTAGTGTACATACATACATGCACACACACAAACACATATACAGTAAATACAAATTATAACAATGCTATTTCAATAGCTTAAAGTGAAAAGAACATCTAAATAAAAACAAACAACACATAAAACATTTTTGCTTCTTTAGTGCCATTTATAAATCATTTACACTAGAACAGGGAAACCGTAAGAGCCTTCAGCTATTAACCCTTATTAATCCTACAGTTGATTGTTTGCTGTGTAACTTTGGCAGCCCGAAATGAGGCTGGCATCATCATGAGAGAGTTCGAGGAGCATCTAAAAGTAGGCTTTCCCATAGGGAAGTCATGTGCTCAGGCCCACACACTGATGCATCTTTCTTGTTGACTGTAGTAACTACTGTTCCACTAAAACATCATAAATTACTTGCTGTTTGAAGGCGTTTCAACCTTGAACATCAGTATTCTGAGCTAGTTTAAGGAAACATTAATCACATGTTTAACAGCCACTGCTGCACAGCACAACAATGAAATCTAATACCAGCATATTATAAGAACTCCCAACTAAAAAACAAATGATCTAACCTCTGAGATTGTTGTTAATTGATTCTATTAATGATCAGTGTTTTACTTTAATCATATTTTCAGTCTCCTGTAGTTGTTGTAGCCTAAACTGAAAACAAAGATATTATAGATAAAAGACATGTACAGTATAATGTAATGAAATACCATTTAAAAAAAAATAAAAAAATGTGACCGTCAATCTCAAATTTAGTCTTATGTCACATGTATTTCTATATCTAATTATATTAAAACTTTCTTTTATGCATCATAAGAATATTAAGTAAAGATCATATTCCAGTGAAGACATTTTGTACATTTTGCTCTAACTTTTGTATGTTTTGATTCATAAAGTGCATTGCTTTATTTAATTTCTATAATTTAAATGTGATTTTCTCAGTATTTTGATTTTTTGTATCCTCAGATTTTCAATGTTAAAATACGCTAGTTTTAGTTTTATCTCAGCCAAATATTGTTGTTATATCTTAACAAACCATATTAACAAAATTCTTGTTTATGTAGCTTTCAGATCATGTAGTGCTCAGCATATTACACAACTCACAAATCTATTGTTTAAATTCATATATATATATATATATATATATATATATATATATATATATATATATATATATATATATATATATATATATATATATATATATATATATATATATATATATATATTGCAATATTTAGCTTGAATTTAATTGTATTATCTTTCAATTTCTAAAATATGTTTGGTGACTAAAATATTATAAATTGTTTTCCCCAACTTTTATAGAAATGTAAAAAAATTGACAAATATCACACATTTTATAATATTATTGTACATTTTGACATAGAGAGAGAAGTAAACAAGGATCTAAATGATTGTGACAATTATTGACCCCCAGATATATTGTATTCATATACTGTATTTAAAAAAAAGAAAGAAAAAAAACACAAAATAAAGGAAAAACAGATAATTATAATAACGATAAAAATAATAAGGTGACGCAGTGGCGCAGTAGGTAGTGCTGTCGCCTCACAGCAAGAAGGTCGCTGGTTCGACCCTCGGCTGGGTCAGTTGGCGTTTATGTGTGGAGTTTACATGTTCTCCCTGCGTTCGCTTGTGGGTTTCCTCTGGGTGCTCCGGTTTCCCCCACAGTCCAAAAGACATGCAGTACAGTTGAATTGGGTAGGCTAAATTGTCCGTAGTGTATGAGAGTAAAGAAGTGTGTATGGAGATGGGTTGCGGCTGGAAAGGCATCTCCTGTATAAAAACGTGCTGGATAAGTTGGCGGTTCATTATGCTGTGGTGACCCCGGATTAATAAAGAGACTAAGCCGAAAAGAAAATGAATGAATAATAATAATAATATTAATAATAATAATCTTGTACCAACCAAAAAAAAAATAATGTTTATACATCAAACTAAAAGCCTGGTCATGATGTCACATGAGATGTCACATGGCAGGGAGTATACATTTCCATATATTCAAGAAGTATATTCAAGGAGAGAAAGCCAAATTTTAAGTTTTTGAAGAAGCCTTCAGACAAAGACTCATTTGTTCTACTTTTATAAATTGAAAAATGTCATTATTCCACATGGAGTAAGTAGGTCGAGTAGATAATTTCCAATGTAGTAGAATACAGTGTCTGGCCAGGAGGGACACAAAAGCCACACAATTTGCTTTGTATCGTGAAGTGAACTGACATAGAAAGTGTAGCAAACAGTGCTGTTGTAGATACAAATTTAATTACATGCCCAACTACTTAAGATATTGTCTGAAATATTTCTGACCAATAACCACATAAAGTTGGGCATGAAATATTATTTTAATAAATATATCAGTTTAATAAATCTGTTTTGTTTAAATGCACCCAAATGCATTGCCCATATTCACTGAGAAATAGATAATAAAAAAAAATTCATTTTCAAAATGGGATGTACTCAATTATGCTGAGCATGTAAAAAAAAAAATAAACAATAACAAACAATAAACACAAATATATAATGTATAATTATTTTTGGTCCGAGGGTCACAAATTATATGCTAAACAAAATTTATATTCATCAAATAATCTTATCAGTTTTCCACAAACAGTATGAAGCACAATAGAAAATGATTTGTACCTTTAATAAAGATTTAGCACTAATAAAAACTGAACAAATTATTATTTACTTTAGTGTAATGTGCTAACAAAATATGAAATTTAGTTATTAAAAATGGTCCTCTGCTCAACTTAAACATCAGAAATTACACATTGCTTGAAGGTGTTTCAACCTTGAACAGCAGTATTCCGAGCTGGTTTAAAGAAACTTTAATCACACGTTTAACAGCCACTGCTGCACAGCACAACAATTAAGTCAAATACACTGCTTATTAGACAAACAAAATATTAAAAACAAAACAACTATTTAACTGAGGTTGTTGTTACTTTTTCTTAATGATCAATGCTTTACTCTATTATTTTTTTTTAGAAAAGTCCTGAGCTGTTACTCACAGAAAATGCATTAAAGAATTAGTCTTCCAAACTCAATCCTTAAAGCAAGTTGGTGTTTGTTATGCGGAACTGAGCGACCGTACAGACGTTTGCTATTGATTTGCAAGAGTAATACACCCTTTGTGGTATTTTCATTGAAATCGCTCTGAGATTTTATGCCTAAAGTGTGACCAGAGAGAAAATATCATATAGGTTAAAGTTTATAAGACAAAACTTTAAGCCTTACAAATCGATTTGTCCGTAACATTTGCGAAGCTTAAATGTTTCCCCACAATGGAACAAAAGCAGGAGATTGTAAAAAAAGCCCCAGTTCATTCTTAGCACACCAGGGGCAAAAAAAGTCAGAACTTCATCATTTGCAAAGAATAATAAAACCCGAGATTGGAGAAAAGTATAGATTTCATATCAAGCATCTTTATTTGTGAAACATTTGTTTAAGATTACATATTTTGAATTAACAGAGCACTGGAGCTGCAGTGCTGTGGTACTTGAGTGGGGGATGTGTATATAAATCCTGCCAGTGTCCTTTCATGATCCCATTCCAGCCTTTCTCACTACTTTCCTGTCACTCTCCATCGAGCTATTCCATAAAGGTAAAGTGGCCATCAATGAAATAATTGGCCAATATCACGGACAAGAGTGCCGTTGTGCTCATACCTGCGGCCCTTTGTTCAGTACAACAGCAAACAACACGACCGCAATGGTGATAATATTTTATATAGCAAATGCCAGTTTACAGAAACTCCAAGGGATAGTTCAGGCAATTTTTCCTCAGAATTAAAATGTGAATACACCCAACAATACAGCATTGCAGTATTGTCACGCACACACACACGAACAAATGATGCAAACACTTTTTAATAACTACACACTATGAATAATTTATGAAGCATTAGCAAACAGTTAATTCATTATATGTTAAGCATTAACTCTACATTAATGGACATTAGTAAACGGTTTATGAATAAAGATACAAAAGTGTTTGAGTTACGAGCACATTTATAAAGAGCTTAATGATTGTATTTTCATATTTATTATTATTATTTTTTCATGACATGATTAATAATAGTTAAAACTAGTTATTTAAGACTAGTTGGTGCTATTTTAATAACATTCAGAATCATAAGTAAATGATCAATGAACTATTTAAATTAACATTCGTATATCTTATTTTTCAGGCATATCCTAATAGTTTTTTTATGTTAACAAATGCTTTATTAACTTCATCCAGTTTTGTGACCTACAGTGAGGACTTTTTATGCTTTATAAATCTTATATAAATGACAATTAAAGTTCCAGTCATATACTCTAAACAGAAATAAATAAATAAATAAATAAATAAATAAATAAATGGCTTTATTAATTTCTGTTCATTTAAAGATACACAAATAAAACTGTATCAAATGAAAAAAACCTTTGCAATCTTATGTAAAATAAAATTACTGTGCAGTTTAAATTTAATAACTTTGAAATGTTGTATCATTTTATTATGTTGTTAAATCATTATATTGATGTTGTTGTTTTATCCAATTTTGTGTAATTGGATTTGTTTCTAGTTGTATTATGACACTCCTGTTATTCGGCAATGTTTAAAGTTTACAGTGATTTTAAGTTTTAGATAAGATTGCAAACATTTATTTTTTATTAGATACTTTAATTTTAATTTATATGAGATTTACGAAGCATAAATAGTCTTCATTTTAGATTAGGTCACAAAACATGAAGTTGAATTAATTAAGCATTTATTAACATACATAGTAACCATTACAAAATGCCAGAGTATCAAGATATATAAATGTTGATTTAAATAGCTCATTAATCCCTTTTTAAACTCATTCTGAATGATCTTAAAAGCCACCAATACACATGGTTTATAAATAATGCAATGCTAAATTTAGTAATGAACAATTAGCGAGTAATACAGTATGGAAATACAATTATTAAGCACATTATAAATGTTTTTGTAAATAAAGAATACAGCATTTGTATCTGTATTTGTAAACTGCTTACTGATGTCTAACAATGTAGTTAACAGATCATGAATTAACTACTTGCTAATGCTTAATAGCGCATTCAAAGAAATAAAGTGTTACCAAAAATATAAATATAGAATATCTTACTGTAAAAAACAATGTTGGGTTCCACACAATTGATTTGTGTTGGGATGACAATGAATAATTAAGTTAGCTTATTATTTTATAAATTTGAAGAGATTGAACATAAAACAATTACGTTGTCCCTCAAAAGATGTGCTGTTTCAGCTCATTATAAATAAGTAGCTTAAACAAACAGAAAAACATATTTTTTGAGTGCTGTGTAGGTATAAACACAGATTTTTGCTAAAAAGGGTCTTAAAAAGCACATCGTTCAGTCTACTTTTTGTGAAACTGCAAAAAACATTTTTAAAAATGCTATGAAAAAATCCGTAACTCGGTTAACAGTAATTTTCTCAATGTATACGGTAAATAACTGTGCATTGCATTTGCCAGAATTTCCTGCATGAAAAGTGACTTTTTATGTTTTTTTTTGATGACATTACTATGCTTCTTTTTTTTTTGAGTCATGCACAAAACTATTTAGTATTACTATTTACTAATTTTTCATTAACATTTACTCTGCTGTTTTTATTTAAAACAGTTATCTTCCATTTTAATATTTTAAAATCAATGAAATATTTTAATATTGTCACTATATAAGGTTTTTATATTGACAGCTATAGTAAACATTTGAAAAAAAAAAATCATAAAATAGAAAGAATTATATTCTAAAATAATTCCAATAATTTCAGAATGAATGGAAAAAATCCCTAATGATCAAGCATGTAACAAGTATCAACAGATTCCAAACATGTTAATTGCGAGGTTAATTGGCAATACATCCGCTATGTAGGTGTTTTGAACACTTTCAACAAATAATTCCCAGATCCCAACATGCCTCATTAGCTTGTCTGTGGGTGTTTCACATTTCACTAAATAAAAAGCTTATTTTTTAAACATAAATCAAGCTTTTATCAGTACACATATGAGTTTTGAAAAGATGTTTTAAAATATCTAATAGTGTGATCAAAATTAAATCAGTCCGCAGCACTTAAGTGCAAACAGCAATAGATGCCATTTAAAGTAGGTGTAAACAGCGATTATATGTTGTTTACATAAAAATAGCAGTTATTTCTTAGCGTGGTATGCTATTTAGTATACACCAAGTGCAAATAATGCTAGATTCTATTTGCACAATGTAAAAATAACTGGAGTGTGAGCTCATCTGGGTAAAAAGGTGACAAACCAACACACAAACAAACACGCGCACACACAATAACACTGGAGAACAAACAAGTTAAATGCAGTGGCTAAAGCAAGTTCATTTATAAAACACATTTCACACATAATGGCAAATCAAACCCTTTTATAGGGAGAAAGATAATATATGATTTTTTTTGGCCTAGCCTGCAGTTTCCAAAAAAAAAAAAAAAAAAAAAAAAAAAATATATATATATATATATATATATATATATATATATATATATATATATATATATATATATATATATGTGTGTGTGTGTGTGTGTGTGTGTGTGTGTGTGTGTGTGTGAGTGTATGTATATATTTATATTATATAAAAAATATATAAATATATAAATAAATATATAAAAAATAAATAAATAAAAATAAATAAATATGCTACAGATATACAGATACAACAATGACAACAAATTTGCCCACCAACAACTACACGATCTACATGATTCATTTGAATAAAAATTTTAAGTCAAATGTTTTGCTGAAAGGCCACAAGTTTGCAGCCCTGAACATTATTTCTGTTTGGAAATAGAGGCACGTTTTTAAACTTCATTATTATGGCTATGCTAGGTTGAAATACCAGACTGAGTGTAAATAAGAAAAGTTATCAAAAGTCCACTGCCTTATTAGGACCATAAAGCTCTATCAGGAAAAAAAATGTATTGTGTTATAGCAACAAATTTAATACCTGAATTATAATATAAAAAAGCACCAGGCATTGGATTCAAGTGCTAACGTAAATTGGCTTCACCAGCAGATACTCAAATTAAGGTAAGCATTAAGGTTAACACACAATTAATTTTGAGATGCATTAGCTTTAATAATGAATTACTTTGTGATAAGCCTGGTTTGTTTGTCCATTGGACTAGAGTGGTTTCTCATCATAAGCTCTAGTGTGCTTTTTCAAACAGGCCAAGACCACCTCATTGAGGAGATCGCAGTTTGTTTGCTTTTTTCCTTCTATATATTTTTTTCAAAAACAAACTAAGAGAGTAAAGTGCCATGTTTAAAAACAAATGAGTGTTCCAAAATGAGGAAGGTTTCACCAACTGATACTTCAAATGAAGGTTGTATCGACTTTGTTGCCACAAGTAGGTGCCAACTTAAAAATATATTTGTAATTGAATCATTTACTAAAGAGATTTATTTAAAAAATTCTGACTCAAGTGGAGTTTTCATTTGACAACTAAATCATTACCACTCTTTTTAAAATAATTCACTAAATGGTTCTCAATTTATTAGATCCCAGTAGCACAACCATTTAAAAATAACTACAAATCTTACTGACCACAAATCTTTCAATGATAATAAATAATTTGTCATTGCAAGTTAGAACACATGCCCGTAGCCAGCCTAGTGAAAGGGATGGTTCTTTTTCTCAAAAAGTGGACCTTTTTGCAGTTATGCCTCAGTTTTCATTTAACCATGAGACTTAAATACTGCATTTTAGTGACTTTTTATTTTTTGCTGAATTAACAAATCAGATTTCATCATAACCACACTTTTTGATGTAATAATTTTTTTCCTAAAAAATTGCAATTAAAAAAGAATGAACAAAACTAATTTTTAAAATACAAATTTATTACATCATATATTGTTAGGAAAAAATAGCAATTTGTTAAAGTTTAAAAAAAAAAAAAAAACTTAAGCCTACTATCATTTATAAGACAAAAAACAAACTGGCCAGCACATTCAACAAAAAAATATATAATTAAAACATAAAATAAGACTTAAAGCCTTTTTCGATGGATTATTTTACCACCCAAACCCCCCTGGGTACAGGCCTAAAAAGTTAAAACACATTTTATGCTTATAGTAAACATGCTTTTAATAGAATTTTGGCTGTAAAAGTGCACCTACAGGTGTTTCAGGCGCAGGTCAGATTTTCTCCAGGTCATCATTTATTTTGTTTATATTAATTTTGTCTAAAAAAATCATTATACCTGCCCTATCCAGTTTTATCTGGAATGCATGCCAGATCACCTTCTAAAGGGGTTTGAGCGATCATAATGTAAGCAAATTAAGTGACTAAGCAGCCTCAAAAACACAGACGTGTTGGGATAAGCTCCTTTTGCTGTGAAGAAACATTCGATAGCTGAGGTCTCCATTAAAGCCTTCGTCAAACAGTTATTTAAAAAAAAAACACCCTGATAATGCATTTGATTTATTTCATAAATCATAAATTAGATCTATAAATCTAAATGCACTTAGTTCCAAGCATCTTCCCACTGCTGCCCAGGATAGAAAAAAACAGCTTTCCCACACCTCCCAACATGAGTTAAGCAGAACATCAGAACATGTGAGCCAACCAGTAAGCACTAAAATTCTTTCAAAGTGACACAATTTTACAAATGGTTAATTTTCATTTGTTAATTTAGACAAGCACTTCTAAAGACAAAGAAGAAATTTTACAGACAACAATGAAAGTACAAGACTTGCAGATGATCAAAAGATTTTTTTTTTTGTCTGTTAAAGATATGTTTTTTTTTTTTTTGAAAACAATAATTTCTTTGTGGTGAATATAAAAGAAAAATCTCAAATTTTTTAAAACAAGTGGAAATGAGTAAAGTTTGGGGTGAACTCTCCCTTTAACTGCTTGACATTGTACAGTATCAACAGTTTCAAAGTTGCTGACACATTCCATGATATGAATTTGCTTCCGGAAAGTGACTTGAGTTACGGGACGCTCCCAGTCATCATTAAGACTAGCAAGGCACATAATTAGCAATTATGAATGAGATAGATAAGTGAGTGCAATGATGGTCTCATTTCTCCATCTGTAAGTCTTCCCCGGAATTTAATTATTAATACATGAGCTTTAATTGAGCTTCTGTCTGAGCACATGCTCAGAGTAATTAAAATGTGACTGAGATATGCTTTAAAAGTTAATCGGAATATCGGGGTCCAATTTAAACTGTTTTATGAAAAAAGAGGTGCACTGATAGAAGGGAACATTACATTTAAGGGAGAAATGGGACAAGTCATCAGCAAACCTTATGATATAGTCACTCGTTCATCATGTCTCCCAGGCAAATATTTCACTTCTGCAACATTATGGATCCATTGAGAGGATGCTTAATGCATTTTTCTATTTCATAGCAGACATTAAAGGTGAAGTGTCATTTCTGCACCACTTGCAGCTCTAAACTACATTTTAATCAATGTGTTTCAGTGGCCCAGTTGGGACAGACTTACTCCTACTCAATCAATATCACAACCTTAAAAAGGGATATTTAGAGGGCCACAAGAGAACACTTAAAGGGTCCATGGAAAGGAATATGTATCAACATAAGCATTTAAAAGAAGATATTAAACATGAAAACATTTTTATTTAAATATTACCATTCCACAATCAGCTAATATAATCACTTTAATAAGTATAAAATAAATGAATACACTAAATAATATTTAAATAAATGAATGAATAAAATAATGATCATTATAATGAAATAAACTAATAAATATAAATTATGATAAAATTACAGTTACATGTAAATGATTAAAAAAGTGTATATAAAATATAGTATTTTTTTCTATAGAGTAGAAAAAAATACTGAAGGTAACTTAAGCCTAAATAATTTTGAAATAGTATTTCAGTGCCATAACTTTTTCATTAATTTATTCATTCATTAATGCAATAACTACTTAGATGATAAAAAATTAAAATGCTGAAAGGAAAAAAATATTTTATTGTTGTAATAAAACAATGTAAAATGAGTATCAGGTATCCCGTACAAAAGTCTGTAAACTTTAGCTCAAAATACTTCAGTAACAAATTAAATAAATTCTAAATAAAAATCGTTCTGTAAAATGCCTCTTTTTGGTAATTTTTATTATTATTTTTGGGTGTGCTGTGTTCTCTGGGGGCCAAAAACATATTGTGCTGCTGCTTCTCACCCCTTTACAAAAGAAGTGGAACCTTACAGATCGTGCCTCAGTTACTCAGCAAGAAACAAAACACATGAATTAATTTTAAATCTTGATCAGTTTGAACTCTGCTTGAGTACTCAAGGGGACATTCTACCAGAAATGCACATTTTTATTTATTAAAAACGTCACAAGGCTTGACTTAAGCTTGTCGCTCTCAAAACAACCATAGCAAAGCCAACCCAAAAAACAAACCCAAGCTTAAAATCATACAATTCAATGATTAAATGTATCCTTTATCACTGTCAGCTTCTTCTTCCTCAAATCGAGTCATAGCCTTAAACGTGTATTGCACGCATTGTATGTTAAATTTAATGCAAATGTGACAGGACTGACAGAAACATCGGGACAACTGTAAATGTATTTGTATTTTATATTTGTAGTATTTATTTGTGGAATTTATTTAAAACTTTTTAAAAACATTTTTTCTCTAAATAACATAAAACTAAGGTTTTATTGGGCTGAGGACAAGGACAATGACATAGTTTGTACAGTGTAAAGTGTTTTTAATAAGGAAAAACAAATCTGAATACCAAATTAATTCCTTTACAGAACAATTTTCTTACATTTCTTAGAAATTTTTAAGGTGAAATACTTTTTATTCACTGTATTTATGTTTTTATTTCAGTGACAGATAATGCATGTTTCTGGTAGAATGTCCCTGAGATATTACGGCAACAAATTTCCATGTAACTTTTAATAAAATAACTAGAATTTTAACCATAGCTTTCACATTTGTATGCAGTACATTCGATTTTGAGAAGAAAAAAAAATCAAGATTCAGAGCCATGCATATCACAAGCTCCACATGCTAAAGCAAGGTGGTCTGCTTTGATTGGTGAAGGCTACAGTGTAAATAGCTTCATTCTGCCTCCAATTCAGTATAGCAGCCTAGGTCTGCCTTCAGATCCACTGAAAGGTCACCTTTGTTCACGTTTACCACATTTTAACAAAAGCATTTCCCAACAGATTGGATGGAATCAGAGCTAGCTGGACCTCCTTAAAGGGGTTCTGTTTCCGTTTCATCCATTTTCTGAAATTCTCTGGGACACAATCCGCAGATCTGTCCAGTTCGGCTCTCCTGCGGAGCGCTGACCTTTGGTGAAATCAGAGAGAGCTGGAGACAGAGAAGCAATCTGCTCTTCTGATCAAAGCTCTGGTGAACATTTCTTACATAAAACAGCACAGAGTTGAGAGAGAGGATTTGAAGAAGATTCAACCAATCACAGGGAGAGGAAAGCAAACATATATTTACACACAATCAATTTATATTATCAAAACGTTTGGAGATCTGTAAGCTTTATTTAAAAATATACAAAAAAAAAAATAAAAAAGAAAAAGAAATAGAAGTATAGGTAAAAAGAAAAGAAAAAGATTACCAGAACCTCCTTCAAGAGAAAACGGTAATACGGTACTGTGAAATATTATATTATTTTTAACCATTTTCAATTAATTAATTAATTTTTTATAAAATATTTTTTAATCATGCCTTATAATCCTGAAATCATTCAAAATGACAATTTGCACCTATCTTTTCTGTCTTTTCTTTCTTTCTTTTTTTCTGTAAAAACCTGCATTTCTATATTTTGTTTTACTTATTTTTAAAATAATTTAATTATAAAAAAAGAACTTACTGATCCCAAGCTTGTGAACCACAGGGTGTTTCTGATTATCTTAATCTTCTAAAATAAAGGCTTATGTTAAAAAGCTTAAGATTAGTTTTGTAAACAAATAAAAGCTTTGCCTAAGTTTAAATGTCTTTGCAAAACTATACATATGGATGAGTGACATTAGTGGTCGACTGGTCCAGATATTTGGCAAGCTAGACATTTGTTTTTGGTCTATTAGGGTTTTTTAATCCACCAAGCTGCTTTGGGGCATTGTTGAAAAGTTTAAACATACACTCTCAGAAAAAAAGGTACAAAATTGTACCTTTTAGGGTACAAATGGCCCGTCACTGGGGTGGTACCCTTAAGGGTACAAATTTGTACCTCTATTTAAAGGTACAAAATTGTACCTTCTACATTTGTACCCTTTAAGGGACAATTTTGTACCCTAGACACTGAAGGTACAAAAATGTACCTTTTTATATTATATAGTATTTTCAGGGTACTGACCCAGGCATTTTAATCTTTTGGTGACTGCATGCACAAATAAATAAATAAAATATTTTGGTTCACAGATGTCCATTTTTATTTATTAATGTAGAAATATTTCATTACAACTCACAACTGAATGTGTTAAGAAATAAAATTACACAGCAAGTATAAAGCAGACATGTAAAACAGTAAAAAGAACAATTTAGATAAGAATAAAAACTAAATAATCTACACTTAATACAAAGACCACAAGAATACTGTTTAAGATTTATAAACACATTACACAGGCTACATCAAGTACTGCACTTTATAAAGTCCAAAGTATTTGTCTTTAGTCAGAATACTCGGTCATAATAAATAATTTGTCATCAACATTTTCTCTGAATTTCAGAATGAAGGCAATGTTTCTCTATAAATTGCTTAAACAGTGCAGAAAACCAAATACATCAGTAGCCTCTTCCTCAACACCAGTAGATTACTCCTCATCATCCTCAAGTGGAGTTGTAATTTGTTGTAACACAATATGTGTTTATGCTTTTGATAAACATGACATGTAAAGCACTCATATCTGGAAAATGTTCTTTGATAGTCATTAGGAGCACAAGTTATTTAAAAATTTGCTTTATGCATGAATGAGAGCAGTGTGCTGGATTAACTTGATGATTGTGATTATCCCAAGAGCATGTAGAGAAACAAAAAACAAGGTTGATCACTCTGGTAGATCACTCTGGTAACTGGAGTAGATCGAGGCTCGTCACGTCCACTGTTCATTCAAAACATTCCACTGCAGAAACATCAAGGTGTTCTTCTAATAAGATGGATATGTCAAAAATGTATATTCGTCCACATCATTAGCCCGGCTAATCGCAATCCCATCAACTCTGAAGACTGCCGTGACTCGTCTTGTTAACACAGTTGTCCAGTCGGTGGCCTCCTCCTGTACTTGAACTGTTGGATGTGGTGAAGATGGTTCACTGTAAATGACAAAGCAATAATTACATTAATATCAGTCACTCTATCACTGATGAAGAGAAAATCAACATGCATAGAAAGTAAAATAATTAATATTCACTGATTAAAAAAAATAAAAAAGTATCACAGATTAAAAGACTAATATAAATTTCATTCATTCATTCAATTTTTTTTCGGCTTAGTCCCTTTATTAATCTGGGGTCGCCACAGTGGAATGAACCACCAACTTATCCAGCATATGTTTTATGCAGCAGATGCCCTTCTAGCTGCAACCCAGTATTACGAAACATCCAGACACACTTATTCACCACACATTTATACACTACAGACAAATAAGCTTACCAAATTCAGCTATAGCGCATGTCTTTGGACTTGTGGGGAAACCGGAGCACTTGGAGGAAACCTTCACGAACACTGGAAGAATATGCAAACTCCTCACACAAACGCCAACTGACCCAGTCGAGGCTCGAACCAGCGACCTTCTTGCTGTCAGGTGACAGCACTACCCACTGCGTCATCCAAATATAAAGAATGTCAAGCATTATAAAATGCATCTATCACAGCATATACTAAACAGAAAACAACATGCGCACTGGAGCACAACGAAATGTTGAAGTGTCTCGCTTAACAAGGCTGGCAACATGAGAAGTGCTGCTGTAAAATCAATTCCTGAAACATAAGATGTGGCATACAAACAAATATGAAGGAATCCATACAAAGCTAGAATTTAATAATATTAATCAAGTGGAGAAAGTTTAGAAAGAGTACCTTAGAGTCAGGTCCATAGCATTCTTCAGTTGATCTCTCATCTTTCGATGAAAACCTAGAAAATAATTTTAAACATGTGGGTGTACATTTATTGTTGTTTGTAAGTAAAAACCTACAAATTTAAAATAGTATGCAAGCCATTAAAACCATGGTATAGATAATGAGACATACTTACATCTTGTAACTGAGCCATGCTTTCATATGACATGCCTTCATTGCTCTGATGCTGTTAGCCTGCATTTTGTTGTTCAATCTTGTCCTGAAAGACAATTCGAAACTTCAAAAACTTCTGGAAAGCAATAAGATAAAGCAATAACTATTTACTTATTTTGAGATATTAATAAAATAGGTAAAATAGCTCAAGGTACCAGTTTCAGAACAGATGAGACAAATTATTACATTAAAGAACAAAGTATAACTTAAAACGTTGATTTATACAACATGGTACAGTTGAAGTCAGAATTATTAGCCCCCTTTTCATTTTTATTTTCTTTTTTAAATATTTCCCAAATGATGTTTAACAGAGCATTGACATTTTCACATTATGTCGGATAATATTTTTTCTTCTGGAGAAAGTCTTATTTGTTTTATTTCGGCAAGAATAAAAGTAGTTATTAATTTTTTTAAAAACATTTTTGGGACATAATTATTAGCCCCATTAAGCTAATTTTTTTTCCGATAGTTTACAGAACAAACCATCATCATACAATAACTTGCCTAATTACCCTAACCTGCCTAGTTCACCTTATTAACCTAGTTAAGCCTTTTAATGTCACTTTAAGCTGCATAGAAGTGTCTTGAAAAATATCAAGCAAAATATTATTTACTGTCATCATGACAAAGATAAAATAAATTAGTTATTAGAAATAAGTTTTTAAAACTATTATGTTTAGAAATGTGCTGAAACAATCTTCCCTCTATTAAACAGAAATTGGGGAAAAAAATAAACAAGGGCGCTAATAATACAGGGGGGCTAATAATTCTGACTTCAACTGTATGTTAATAATTCTACATTAACATAAGTATAACGTTAAACAATAGTAAAGCACCAACAATTCTGGACATGAGAGTTTGTGGACACTCCTCAACATTAATGTAACAGACACTGAAACGAAGATATGTACGCCACGTTTTTAACTAGCCACGTTTACATAATCAGTTGCTTTGTCGGTGACAAAATTGTGATTTTTCTTCACAAAATGGCGGTGTAACTTATATAACCGTCTAAAATTACATTTCAGCGGTCAACCTTGGCTAGAAAAATGGCCTCAAAATATAAAACATTATCGATAATTACAAATTTCCAGTATTAATAACAAAAGGTTTTATATCAAGGTATATGAAGACTTTAGTCGCGCGAGCTCCGGGCCACACCGCACATTACTCACGGCCCGATTCCGGTGCACGGATACGGCAGCGTCGGCTCGCTTCTGCCGCCGCAACTGGCCCGAGTGTATTTTGCTATTTGGGTTGCGATTATATTCTGCCGTGGCAACGCTTATTAATAAAGCAGTAACGTAACATAAGATATAAGGCGCGAATACGTAACGTAGGCGATAAAGGGAACTTTTACACCGAGAAAACTAACAGCATATAGTACTCACCGTCTATAACGTTATGTCCCTCAGTGACTTCGATATCACATTGTATTAACTTCTTTAATAAGCTGCAGACATCTTAGCAAACTCCATCCTGCAGGCCAGCCCAGAGCACTTAAAGCGGGGGAAAGCCGAGACCCGAGAGTCAGACAAAATCAACAGAACACGGCTTCACATGTAAAAATTAGACTAAAAATATCTTTAATACATTCTTACCTGAAAAGTGTGGACTCCAAAATAGACTTTTCTTTGAAAAGTGTTCGAAGTTCTGTGTAAACAGCCAGCATACTCCACGGACCGCCTCAGTAACAAACACTACTATAAAGTCTCAACAAGCCAAATTCTTAAAGAGACAGCGACATCACCACCTGTAAGAAGATGCTGTCCCTCTGCATGGTTCTTATTCTACATCCCATATACTATAGGGTCTTAAACAGTAAGCAAAGACCAGTATTTACGTTTTTAATGATTAAAATTACATTCAATTATAAATTAAATTATTAACATTTTTGAGAAAAAATTTAATTGAAATACATGACAAAAAATTTAATTATTAAAATATTTAATTCAATCAATTTATTTATTTATTATATTTTTAAATTATGTATTTTAGTATTAATGTTTAGTATTAATACATTTATATTAGTGTTATATAGTGTCTTGATCTTATCATGAGCTGAGGGTACAATTTTGTTCCTATAGGGAAACAAAATATATAATTGTACCTTTAAAGGTGCCAAATTGGTCCTTTACGGTACAATTTTGTATCCAAATGTGCTACAAAAGGTACAAAAATGTACCTTTCAAACCTAAATCTGGACATTTGTACCTTTATAGCCCATTTGGGTACAAAATTGTACCCTAAGGACCAATATGGGACCTTTAAAGGTACAATTTTATATTTTGTTCCCTCTAGGAACAAAATTGTACCCTCATTGTACCTTTTTTTCTGAGAGTATACTGCAAATACTGCCAAGCTTTGATCGTCCAATGATTTCCCCCAATTACAGCTCAAACTGTCAATTTGTAAAATAGGCTTAAATCAGGCTAAAAAATATGTAGTGTAAATAGGCTATGATCCTAAGTTGATATTTACTTAAAACAATTGTTATTAAGTTAAATGTATTTTTAAAGTAAATGAATTACAATTTTAAATAAATGAATTTATTTCTTTATTTAGATAGTTAGTTAGTTAGTTAGTTAGTTAGTTAGTTAGTTAGTTAGTTAGTTAGTTAGTTAGTTAGTTAGTTAGTTATGCCAGTCTTATTGGTAGGTCAAGCATAAATCCAACTAAGAAAGCAGAAGATTGTTGCTGCCTACACATCCTACATCCATCCTCATCTACACCTGTGTTGTTTTCCTAATAATTGGCATATAATTATTGTAATATATCATATCTTTTGACATCAACACTGTATTAAATACATAATGTACATTTTAAAGCAGACTGATAGTGCCTGCTTTATTGTCCTTAATTGGCCTCATATTAGATTTTGAAGCCCAGCTCATCAGAGTTTACTCTTCTGCTAATTCGTTGTTAAAATCATTAATCACTCCCCCTAATAGACTGAAGAAGCTTAATTACATCAATTGTTAAATAAGTGTCACATGTATCGCTTACAAATGGCAAATGTTTTGCTACATTCAGTCTCGCCCATTTAAGAATCTCACCTTTTGACATGAGCGACAACAGTTAAATAGCAAATAATTCACAAACACCTGAATGTGGAAGTCACAAGGAAACACCAACAGCTTATTTAGAGCTCACATCACTCCTCAAATCTCAAAAGACAAAGTCTGAGGCATTCTTGTGTATGTAGCGACAAAAAACATCTTATTTAGTTTGCAACTTTGCTGTCACGAAAGATTCAGCCTGTGATAATGTTATTAGATGTTTCTGTGGATCATTGACATTGTTTTTTGTTTGTCGGTGAAAATTTATGTTTGTAATGGGTTTCGGAAGTGGGTGTGGCAAAAATGACTTGACAGCGCCACCTATGCACTTTTGACAGAGTGGTCCCCGAGCTGTTTCACACACATGTACGAAAATTGGCCCACACACACCAAACATGCTAATACCTACAAAAAAGTCTCTTGGAGCAAAATTTGAAACTCAACAAGAAGTTGGATATTTTTAACTTCCTCTACCAAAAAAAAAGTGCAGTTTTAGCCATTTATAGGTATTGTATTTTAACAAACTCCTCCTATAGATTTTTATCAGATCAACACCAAAATTTGGTTTTGTCATCTAAAGATCTAGAGTTTTGGTCAAAGGGCGTGTCCATGGCGGCCTCAAAAACTTTGATGTTTTGCCACGAAACAGGAAGTTATTAACTCAGGCATGCATTGTCCGATCTGCCTAAAAAATCCACATGTTTGATAAGAGTCCTGACCTGAACATGTTTACATGCCAATATCCAGTTACAGTTATAGCGCCACCTGCTGGCAACAGGAATTGAAATGTATTACACTTTAACAAACTTCTCCTACAAATTATATTATATCTAATCCAAATTTAGTCAGTACAATTCAAAGCCCTGTGATGTTAAATTGTGTTAATGTAGAGTTTTCGTCGAAGGGCACGTCCTTGGCGGACTGATAAAGTTCGGTGTTTCGCCATGGAGAAGGAAGTCCTTATAAATCAGCCACATAATATCCCATCTGCCTAAGAATTCACATTTTCAATGAGATTCCTCTCCTGAAGACATCTACATGCAAATTTTAAGTCACAGTCATAACACCACTTGCTGACAGAAGGAAGCTTGGCATAAATCAGTTTTTTTTAATATATCAGTTTAAATTATTTTTGTCCACTGTCTCTGTCATCCTAAGGCCACTGGGCGGTGGTGAGCCTGGGTGTGAGGTCTTTATCACTGCTTGCAGCTTTAATTGGTATTGTTTTGTGTTTGTTTTTGTATTTCTTAATTCTTGATACCAATTCCAAATCACTCCTTCATTCATTTATTCATTCATTCATTCATTCATTCATTTTTTTGTCTGCTTAGTCCCTTTATTAATCTGGGGTCGCCACACCGGAATGAACCAACTAGTTTCAACTTATTCAGGAAGTTTTTACGCAGCGTAGATGCCCTTTAGCCGCCACCCATTTCTGGTAAACATCCATACACACATTCAAACACACACTCATACACTACAGACAATTAGCCTACTTAATTCACCTGTACTGCATGTCTTTTTGACTGTGGGGGAAACCGGAGCACCTGGAAGAAACCCACGCGAATGCAGGGAGAACATGCAAACTCCACACAGAAACGCTAACTGAGCCGAGGCTAGAACCAGCGACCCAGCGACCTTCTTGCAGTGAGGCGACAGCTCTACCTACTGCGGCACTGCTTCGCCCCCAATTCCAAATCAATACTTATAAAATGGTACCAGTGCTAAAACTGATGACTCATAAAAATCTTTTTATTGGACAAAAAGTTGCTTCAACTAAATAGTATATTAAAAGTTTAATGTATACATGAAAATATATAAGTAAATACAGAATCTAAAATCTAAGCTTCAAATTTCAGCAATTGTGCAGCAAAAATGTTCTGGCGCATATGCAAATGTAACTGTTACATTGACTAAAGCATTCAATACACCAAATTTTTGAAAAAAAAAAGTACACACACACACACACACACACACACACACACACACACACACACACACACACACACACACACATATATACATATATATATATATATATATATATATATATATATATATATATATAAAATGTAATATATATAATTTTTTCAGAAACATAAACTGCCATCAGAGGATGAGTAGTGTCAATCAGGCTTTTGGAAAATGTTCTCATTAGTGCTTTTAATTCAAAATGTGAAAACAGAATGCACATTATCATTATCACAAATATAGCTTGGAAATGTATCATCAAAGCCAAGACATATTTGTGTTAATGTTACTGTTTATTTTGTTTTCATACTTCAATTTCCATCCATTTATTTTCCATCGGCCTCTTTATTAATCAGGGGTCGCCATAGCGCAATAAACCGCCAACTTATCCAGCACATTTTACACAGCGGATGCCCTTCCAGCTGCAACCCAGTACTGGGAAATGTCCATACGCACTCATCCACACACATACACTACAGCCAATTTAGTTTATTCAATTCACCTTGTGTATGTCTTTGGACTGTAGAGAAAACCAGAGCAACCGGAGGAAACATGCAAACACTATACAGAAATGCCAACTGACCCAGTCGGGACTCGAACCAGCAACCTTCTTGCTTTGGGGTGACAGTGCTAACCACTGAGTCACCGTGTCACCTTCACGTGAGTTTTATCATTGAGAATTTCAACCCTATCATTCTGTTATGAATGCAAAAGTAGCAATCTGCATGCTGAATAATCTGATGCTTCTTCTATCTGTGTCACAGCACCAGAAGACAATTATTTCAGTTAACAGTTCAGGCATCTTGTGGCATCTAAATTCATGTTCTGATTCAGTCCAGTACATATTGCTTATATGCAGGTAACACTCTGGCACAAGACATAATCATGTGACAGCTTACACTGTTGCCCTAGAGAGAAAATTCTTATATTTATTTATTCCTTAACCGAATTGTGTCACAATAAACCCCATATGATCTTAATTGCAAATATAGCATAATATTATAGTCGCGTATTATAAGAGTGTGGGAGTTTAGTGCTCTCAGAAAGGATGGCCAGCAGATAAAATGACAGGTTTGTTGACTGTCTTCTTTGAAATAAACCAGATATGTAGGCATGTTTCCCCAAGGACACTATCTGAGCTGTAGTTGTGACCTTCAAGGAGCCGCCTTTTAGATTTGGGATTCAGCGATGACCCAGTGCACAAGCAGTCTGCTGACATTTAATGCTTTTATCTGCGCAGTGCAGTGCATCTCAGAAAATATCAGCAAGCAATTATGTCACTGACTAGGAAAAAAAAAAGAATGTTGTCAAAGGCAAAGTAGGTTTGAATACATGTCATGTTAACACACTGCATATGTCTGCATTTTAATTCTATTTTGGGATAGTCTAAATAGGGCCAGATGGAAACTTCCTTTTAAAAAAGTCTGTAATCTTTAAATTAAGCTTTAAGTTAAGCTAAACCAGTTGCATTTTGTGGCTTTATATTTAATACCTCAACAATAAAATATAACAAAAAAGTGAATAAAGTGACAACAATAAAAGTAAGCTTATTGAAAATAATCAAACACAACAAAAAGAATGAAAGAGTGTATATACAGTGAGGTCCATAAATATTGGGACATCGACAATTCTAACATTTTTGGCGTCATACACCAACACAATGGATTAGAAATGAATCGAACAAGATGTGCTTTAACTGCAGAGTGTCAGCTTTAATTTGAAGATATTCACATCCAAATCAGGTGAACGCTGTAGGAATTAAGCTGCGGTCACACTGGACTTTTCTCCCCAAAGACTTTCATTCATACAAACACAAATGCGTCAGACCTGAAATGCAAGGTCATGCGTCAAGTTTCGCAGATCGCTGCGTTGGAAAGTTCAAGCTTGGTGAAGTCTGACCTGCAAAATCGCATCACTTTACTGCATGAGACCAATCGAGAATCAAAAAATGACATCTCTAGACATAATTTTTAAAAATGAAGCAATTTGCTCGCTTTTTTGAACGTCTAATCGTCTAGTTTAATCCCGCCCCTTTTCACAGCGCTGTATGACAGAATTTCGCAAGCTCAAACTCTAGTGTGACTACAGCTTTACAACAGTTTGCATTTGTGCCTCCCACTTGTTAATAGTCCAAATGTAATAGGACAATTGGGTTCTAAGCTGTTCCATGTTCAGGTTTGTGTTATTCCCTCATTTTCCTGATTACAATGAGCAAATAAAAGGTCCAGATTTCGCATTTGCAATCTGTTACTGTCAACTCTTAAAATGATATCCAAAAAGCTGTCACTATCAGAAGCAATCCTTCATTAGACTGAAAAAACAACTGATTTGGATGTAAATACCCTCAAATTAAAGCTTACACTTTGCAGTTAAAGCAGATTTTGTTTGTTTTATTTCAAATCCATCGTGTTGGTGTATAGAGCCAAAAGTTTTATAATTGTGTCGATGTCCTACTGTACCTAACTGTAGGGTTACTAACAATCCGACATTTGTAATGGTGTAAGTATTCACCTTTTATTTATCAAAATGGCATTGTCTGATGCACAATGATTTGATGTATCCTTTGCTACGAGTAAAACACACAAAACAAATACGTATCATTGTCAAATCTTGAAATGCCTTTGATGAACAATTACTGTACTGTATGCAATTAAATTTAATTGTTGCTGTCACTTGATAGTGGATCTGAAAATGATTTAGAGAATATTGAGATACTGAATATGAGCCAGATGCCGAATGCAATGAGCTCTGACAATAACAGTGATGGTAAAATCATTTGCTGAAAAGAAACCCTTTCAGTTTCAAAAGGAAACTATTAAGCTTTTGTTTTATTCTTTTAAAATGTACAGTTTCAGTCTGGGGTGTCTTTCCCAATGTTTGCCAAACAACGGCATAACTCGTGTCTGAACTCTTATATTACAATGCATTGTTTGGATAAAGTGCGATGTAGTGATCCCCAAAACCATAGTAGCACAGTGTGGAGTAACAACTTCTTTAGAGAAAAAACCCATAATTTATTTGTGCAAATTATTGTTTTGCATGCACACGTATTGCTAAAAAAAATAAATAAATCCAATATTAGTTTAAGCAAAAATACGTTTTCCATATAAACTGAATTATATGTAGATGACACATATAGGACCAATGTTTCCTTTACAAATATTACTGAGAATTTGCCATATTCAATTCTAAAACATAAAACCACTTTTCACTTTTCTCATATGTAAATCTTATAAATCATTAGGCTAATGGTTGTAATTTACAGTAGGCTATTTATTATGAAAGGAAAAAAAATCCAACTTAATAATAATAATAATAACAATAATAATAATTATTATTATTATTACAACTACTACTAAGTAGGATATTGTTTAATAATTTCTATATATTTTTAAATGTCTACTTTTGCAATTTGACGCATTCAAACCCCTACAGAAATGATACAACAAACAGGCCCATGTCATAAGGTCCTACTACAAATTAAAACCATTAACATATGCTATATATGTTTGTTTTCAAAAGTTAATAATGCCTATTATTTCACACAAATAATAGGTCACCTACAGCTTTCATCATGAGCCATGGCTGCGCTCAAAATTACATCAATGTTTTCAAAGAGCACTGCGAAGGGAACACAATTGTCAATTTGAAAATCGCTTGAACTGTAAAAAAAATATTTTGAAAGCAAATTAAGAGAAATGATTAAAATGTTTTTTTTTTTAAATCATTCTAGGTATAAATATTGGAATCTTCGAAAGGAACAGGCCATGGGGGGATAACTGGGAATAGAACACGTTTACAAGTTGAACAAGTTTACCTTTAGAAAAGGTATCGCCCCAGTGACAGCTTTTGTACCTTTATTTATGTACCTTTAGTGTATTCCTCTTTAAGTAAAACAAAATTAACTGTTTGATCATGTTATACATTGCTACGTATATGGTGTAAATGTTTTTTTAAATGTCAACAATGCTACTTAGCTGTTAAAAGTTCACTGCAAATCATGGCTTCTTGGAGATAATTGCCTTATTTTGTAATTGTTAACAATACCAGGAGAGTTTTATGCTACTGCAGCAGATCCGTGTTCGAAATTAAGGTTGTTAAAAATCCAGAAGTTTAATAATAATTGGCCAAACACTCATGCGTTTAAGGACTAAAATAAAACAAAACGAAAAAGTTTAACGATATAACTGTGTGATGGTTTTTACCAATATTTATCTTTGCACATGATGACAGTGGCTCATAATTGACAAGCATGCAAAGCCTTCCATATACATAAGCAAACAAACATCACAAATATAATAAAGGATATATTTATTTATCATACATAACTACAAATCTCAGAAAGAATAAAAAATGAACAACTTTCTAGAAGAAAAACAAAACTTTTGGTGAGGAAATGTAAAAATCCAGTTTTAACAAGACACAGACTGTATTTCCATTTCAGCCAAAAAAAAAAAAAAAAGAAAAGCATCCTACTGCATTCGCAATTCAACCCTTGCCTACACCATTACGCACAGGCCACGTTTCCCATTTTAATGAGCATGGTCTCCAAAATAACTAAAATAAGCCCTGCATTAGTGGGAGATGGGTTCACAATGTGAGGTTTTAACCTTCCTAACAGAGATGTCAGTCACGTCTGCCTGTCAGTTCTATTCATTTTGCATGACAGAGGTGCAGATCTGTTTATGGATTCCACGAGCGCATCTCACAATCAAAGGAAGGGCCAGAAGTGATGGAGTGGATGCATGCAATCGATACCACCCCCAGCCTCAGAGCTCACATTTCATTACAAATGAAATAAATGATCCTCTCTCTCCCTTTACATGAAAATAAATGAGTGTTAAAAGAGGAGTGTTAAGCCAGGTGTGAGTGTTATTGAAGGCTTCTCCCCCACAAGAACACTGGTTCAAGCTTTCTAACTTTATTACAGTGCTGTTCTCTTTGGATCTCAACTCACATAGTCACACACTGAAGAGTATTTGCAAATAGCATTTGCTTGCTTGAGTTAGCCTAATGTGGACATTAGATGTGGCTTGAGGAAAACAGCAGAACAGGTAACTCAGAAGTGTTTCATAACAGTTGGAATAGGAAATTTCAAAGATGATGACTTAAAGTCCCAGAAGTTGAAGCGGAAGTTGTTGAAACTTTATTTTAGTATGTTGGTGTATTGAACCAAAGTTTTGAGTAGGAGACAGGGCTTTCTTTTTATGGATCATTCCCTCATAGAAAACTAATGGTGGGAGGAGCATGGTTCGGAATATTGTGGCCAAAGTTGTCCAACTGAGGTCAGCAGAGAATGACCACCACTCCAAAAGCAATGAAAAAAATGTTTAGACTTGATTGAAGATTACAGAAACAAACATTTTTTCAAGATAAACCTGAACAGATTAATTGTTCACCTAAAGACCAGCTATGTGCGCTAGCAAAATAAACATTGAAAATTTACATTTCACAACTTTCATGATCTCTTTAATACACAAATAAGAATTTGTATTTTGTTTTTCAAAAGTTCACACTTGACTTGCTGTTCCAGGAAAGAGCCCTGAGCTCATGAGATCTCCAAGCTTGGGGTTCCCTCCCGTTTGCAGGGTGAGAGTGGAGTTTGAGCTCAGGTAGGTCTCGAGAACTACTGTTTGTTAATAGACAGACAGGCGGGCGGGCGGATGGATGGACGGATGGATAGATAGATAGATAGATAGATGGATAGATAGATAGATAGATAGATAGATAGATAGATAGATAGATAGATAGATAGATAGATAGATAGATAGATAGATAGATAGATAGATAGATAGACAGATAGACAAATAGACAGATAGATAGATAGATAGATAGATAGATAGATAGATAGATAGATAGATAGATAGATAGATAGATAGATAGATACTCATAAAAAACATAAAATGCATGCCAACCCTAACCATGCCATTGTTCATCATGCCTCCTTTCTTTTTTGTTTTGATTCTCCAGTTTGAACGTCAGCAGATCAGCCTATGACTACATGCTTAAAATAATTTTATTGCTACCCATGTTATTGGCTGAAGGTATTTGTGATAACAAGCAGTTGAACAGGTGTTGCTCAATTCTAGTGATTAACCAACAAAAAATAATTGGATTCACTTTGTTAAAGAAAGAGGTTTTTTTTTTTTTTGTAAAAGTTTTACAACATAGAAGACAATGGAAAAAGTTTCCAGAAGTCAAAGTTTGAGAATGAAGTTGGAACAGTAGCAGAAGCGCAGCTGCCACTGAAACCCAGAACTGCATCTGAAAGCAGCATACGGAGGTAGGAATGCAGCAAGGCATGTCCGAATTCAATGATCATGTCATATGCTGTCTACTGAGATACCTTCATCTGATAAATCTTTGAAGGCACCATAGCATATCCTTTACTTCCTATGATATTTCACTATGCTGTGTGTTCAATTCCATAACTCCATATAGCACCATATAAAAAAATAAGAGTTAAACAAAGATCAGACCCTTGGATTACAGATGAAATTTTACAACTGTTAAAGATAAGAGATGAGAGTTTTGCCAAGTTTAGGAAGGATAGTGATTGTAGCAGTTATGAGTTTTATAAATTAAAGAGAAATGAGGTTAGGAACAAAATAAGAGAAGCAAAAAGGTTTTTTTTTAAGGATAAGATCAATGAAAATAAATTTGATCCAAAAAAACTTTGGGGTGTACTGAAAAATTTAGGTTATTCAAATGCTAAAAGTAGGAAATCATCTAAAATTAACTTAAAGGTAGAAGACAAATTAATAGTTCATCCGAAGGATATTGCCGAATCTTTTAATCAGTATTTTATATTGTTAGCAAAAAAATTATGTGGTCATCTTCCAGGGCAACCTAATATTTACAATGAAGATAGAGTGTTTTCTTTTTATAGACAACAGGACATTTTGCCGGATTCTTTTAGTCTGAGACCTGTTACAGAAAGTGAAGTTTTAAAAATTATTAGTGAGTTAAAATTAAATAAGGCTCCTGGAGTTGATAATATTCCTGCTAGATTTTTTAAAGACTCTGTTAAAGTGATTGCCCCCTTGGTGTCACATATTTTAAATTTATCTATTAAACAAGGGAAAATACCATGTGATTTTAAAAGTGCTAGAGTTATACCATTATATAAAAAAGGAAGTACGTTAGATATGATTAACTATAGACCTGTATCAATCTTAGGGGTTATGTCTAAAATTCTGGAAAAAATTGTACTCGAACAGATAGTCAACTATATTACTAAAAAACATATTTTGTATGAGTTACAGTCAGGTTTTAGAGCATTGCATTCCACCGAGACATGTATATTACATATGACAGACAAAATACGGAGAGCTGTAGATGGTGGCAACTATTGTGGAATGGTGCTGCTGGACCTTCAGAAGGCTTTTGACACTGTGGACCATCAAATTTTACTATATAAATTAAAGGCAATTGGATTTGATAAAGTGTCTTTAAAGTGGGTTCAGTCATATCTGCATGATAGAAACCAGAGAGTCGATATAAAGGGTATATTATCTGCTCCCTTATCAATCAACTGTGGAGTACCTCAAGGAAGTATTTTAGGTCCATTATTTTTTCTTTTATATATTAATGATTTAAAAATAGCGTGTTCAGAGGAGCTCTATCTTTATGCTGATGATGCCGCAATTTTAGTATCTCATCATGACAAAAGGGCCCTGGAAGAAATTATGAGTTCACAGTTAAAAAGTGTTTACAACTGGTTTTTAGACAACAAACTTTCTTTACACATGGGTAAAACAGAGGCTATTTTATTTGCTTCAAGAGTGAAATTAAAAAAAGATGATAATTTGGTAGTTAAGATTAATGATTGGAAAATTCAGTCAAAAAATGTGATAAACTATTTGGGTTGCTTAATAGATAATAAATTATCAGGAGATGCTATGGCAAAAAAAGTTATTACGAAGATATGTGGAAAAATTAGGTTTTTAGCAAGGCAATCTGATCTTTTGGATGTTCATTCTTTACAATTGTTGGCAGGAGCTTTAATTCAACCCCATTTTGATTATGCTACGTCATTTTGGTACAGTAGCTGCTCACAAAATTTGAAGGAGAAATTGCAAAAGGCACAAAATAAATTAGTACGAATAATTTTAAAAATGCATCCTAGAGCACATTTGCACAAAGAGTCTTTTAATAAATTAGGTATGTTAACTGTTAGTAATAGAGTGTGTTTTTTAAAACTGGGAATGGTACGTAAAATGTTTAATAATGTGGTTCCTAGCTATTTGATGAACTATTTTCAAATGGTGAGGCAACAGCATTCATACAGTACTAGGAGTTGGGATTTTAATATTTGTTTATTTAAATTTAGAAGTTTAGTGGGGAAAAATATGTTTTTATATACAAGTGCAATCATGTGGAACAAACTACCAAAAGCAATCAAGGAAATAAAAGATTTAAGGTTGTTCAAAAAGGCTATTAAAAGATGGTTGTTTGATGAGGATAATTAGTTTTGCATGGTGGATGAGGATCTTTTAAATTATGTTACTTGAGTGTGAATAGGTTGGCGGCTGGAGGGACATTGTGCTGGATGGGTTGGCTGTTCATACCGCTGTGGCGACTGTTTGTTTTATTCTTCATTAGTATTTTGAAGCCATACATTGTTTTTATTTAACAGAGGACCACAATGGAAATAAGCCCAGGGCTTTATTGTGTTTTTATCCTCGACAGTTTTTTTTTAACAAAGTGTATGGAATACTTTTTGTACAGTTTGTCTAAAATCTGTCAAATAAAATTCAATTCAATTCAATTCAATTCAATTCAATTCAATTCAATTCAACTATTAAACAAAAAAAAAAGATCTTACCTTAAACTCGAGGATGTCTGGGAACAAATAACAGATTGATGTGACTGAAGATGACCTGTTAGATATACATAAGACAAGTCTCATTTGCAACCAGTATAGAGTCATTAGAGTTTCAGAAAAGATTCAGCATTTTCACTCCTGTCAGGATATGAACTGTTGACTGTTGAGTGATTTTGAACTTACCATGATGTTTCGAGCAGAAAATGCTGACATTCTCATCTGTTCTTCGCGGGTGTTGTGAAGTCCCTGCTGGGCTTGAGCTGGAATGTATCCATGATTGGATATAAAAAAAAAATCAATTGTTGGGTGTTTCCTTTTAATGATTGATGCACACACCACACTTCAGAAGCAATGAGATTTGTTTTGATCTCTGTATTATAATATTAATACTTTAATGAAATTTCACTGCACTGAACAACCTTAGCAACTTCATGCATATATAAAATGTAATAGCATAAGAGCTATAAAAAATCTGTAAATAAAGATATTTTATACATTACTGCCTTGTAGGCTAATGCAATAAACGATCAGTAAAACCAACTGACCCAGTCTAAAGTGGCATACTGTAAAGCTTCTTGGAAAGTCTCTGAAATAGCTGTGAAACACCCCTGGCACTTTGAGGGAAAAGAGGCACACAAATAGCCATAATAACAAGTGGATTGTGCTCTTGCGCATTTGCCTTGTCTCACTTACGGCTTCAGAATTTCAACTGTACAGTGGGGAAAAAAAAAAAACCTACATGAATCACATCTCAGCCTGCTACAGATTGCTTTTCCTCCAGGATACATCTGAGATTAAAGCTAGAGTCAGGATTGGCATTACTCACAGTACACCCTATATGATGTTCAGCGGTGTCAGGTTAGTCCAAGATCTCAGTAAGCGAGCATTTTCTACCATTTTATGGGTACGTGCTCTTCTATACTTGTCCTATACACAAGAAATATTGTCAAAAAATTGTAGACCCAGAGATCCAACTGACTACGTAAAGTTTGCAGCGCATTGCATCAAGTTTGTTACAACCAATTTGCAGAGTTTGTGTCCAAATCTGTCTGAAAGTAAGCCAACAACGCCTCAGGGAACATTTCTTGCAGTATTTGCAGCTCATCATCTGTAATGTCCTTTGATATATTCCATCACTCTGTTGTCCTTAAAAGAGCACCATTGAATCTAGACAAAGAGACAAAGGAAAAAAAAAAAAAAGCAAACGCAAATGGTTTTGTGTGGTGATGGCACAAGGAGTCATCTTTTTACATTTCTGATTTCATGCCAAGTCTTTCTAGGTGGTCTATGCACACTAGGATGGAACAACTGGCACTTGAAAGCCCACCCGATGTGCATTTGATACAGTCACGGCTGAAATTTTTCCTGCTAATGGAAACGTTTTGATCCAACGGAAATGTTAATCATCTACAAAAGTGGTCCACTCACTGAAATGTCATTGCCACCCTCTTCATTGCCTTCCTATAATTAAGAACCTGTTATGAACTTCGTTTTGCCTTTTTTATTTAGAACACTGTGAGCTCTTTTCAAACTTGTGATTTTTCAAGGATTGAATGTTTCATCATTTAGACCCCCTGAGCAGCTGCCAGAAACTCGCACTCTCCAAATGATAGCTCTCATTTTATCCCTCGTCCCTTCCTCCATGCGAACATTGAGTTCTGTATGTATGGAACAGACATGCAAAGTCCAGTCAACTTCCAAATGCTTCAGCGCGTTCAGCTCACCACCAGAATCCATACAGCTAGCTTTACACATTGCAATTATAATGCAGACAGGCATACTGCACCATACTGGCGAGAAAACATTAATATTTCAATTTTCATATTGAGTACACCTGTCAAATTCAATAAAAAAAGTTAATGGTCATTGGAAGTCAGCTAGCCACTAATGCTAAAAAATTGTATCATAGCACACAAGCTCCATTCCATAGAAAAGCAAAGGAAGTGGACCTTTGTGAATTATCTACTGACAATGCGTAAAAAAAATCAAAAAATTAAGATATCTAATGCAGCAATAATAATAATAATAATAATAATAACAATAATAGTAGATCCCACTTTATATTTAGTGTCCTTATTTATTCCTTAACGTCAAATACAAGGTCCTTACTGTGTTCATAATGTACTGCAGAACACTTCTGGTGCTCTTGAGAAGGGATACGGATGGTTACGGACAGTTTAAGTGGTATGGGTAGATTTAAGAGTGGGTTAACGGTGTAATTAAAGATGTAATTACAGAAATTAATAACAGATAACAGTAATTGCATGCATTTAATCAAGCATAAGTACAATGTAAAGGCATGTATTTACACAATAAGTACATTATGGAAAGTTAAACTTGTAACTTTTCTTCTACTAAAATTACTGTTGTTATGGATATATCAAACGAAAATCCTTATATAACAAATTAATAATTTCAGAATAGTTAAGGCCGCTTAATATAAAGAGACCTAATTATAACATTAAAAATATAATAACATTTAAGGGTGGTAATGATAAGGTGCATGAAATGATCTAAAATGGGCTAAGATGCTTTTTTGGGGGGTGGATAGGGGGTTGTATATATAAAACACATATTAATTCATAGCATTTAAATATTTAAAATAGTCAAATTTTGTTTAAAGGTACAATTCTCAGTATCAATAAAGCAATAACCATGACTTATGCCTCAATAAACTCCTATATGTATCCACAAGAACTAATAAAGTAGAAAAACCCTAGAAACAAAACTAAGCCAACAACATAGTCAAAATGAACAGGACGTGTAAAGAAAACAAGAGAACATACAGTAAATACACAACACACAGGTGTACAAAATCGCAAAAAGACTACAACATAAATGTCAAGGAAAAAAACAAAAAAACAAGATCACAACAAAATACATAACAGTAATACAGTCTGCTTGTATGCAATATTTTATATACAGAGTAATACGTGTAGCCAGATATTCACTGTAAAAAAATTTGTTGAAAAAATGTATCTAAAAATAAAATGACCAAATCGAATTTGCAGGCATTTTGAAAAGAGCCTGTTTACACTTTGCATGCAGGAATTTATTGGTCATTTTCCAGAAAAGTACATGTGAAAGGAATGTTTCTGGTATTATACTACACTGTTAAAAAATATATATGACCATATAGTCATGATAACATGTTTTAAGTTCATTGTAACTTATTAAACTCAGTTAATCATGTTCTATCTTAATTACACAAGTTACGCAGGCTGTTTTAAGTCAGTTTAACATATCATAAGTTCAATGGACTCATAAGGTCAATTTGATTCAGCTTAAACATTTAAGGCAACCATTTTTTTTACAGTGTATAGCATATTATTAGTGCCTGTTTATTTTACAACTTGCATAAACAGTATATTTAATTACAATTCAATTGATGTAAACGCATATTGCCACTGATCGTACAGGCATATAATATAAAACTACACATACATAACATTCTGATCCATTCTAAGAACGGGTTACTGGTCAACTTAATGCATCATCTGGCTTTTCCCTGTATCATCTGTGTTAATTATGATATAGATTCAACACAAAAAAAAAAACAATACCCAAATAACCTTACTTGAGAAAAGAAAGAAAGAAAGAAATATTGTACACAGTTGAAGTCAGAATTAGTAGCCCCCCTGAACTAATAGCCCTCTATTTATTTTTCCCTAATTTCTGTTTAACAGAGAGAAGATTTTTTTAGCACATTTCTAATCATAATAGTTTTAATACTCATTTCTAATAACGGATTTATTTTATCTTTACCATGATGACAGTAAATAATATTTGACTAGATCTTTTTCAAGACACTTCTATACAGCTTAAAGTGACATTTAAAGGCTTAACTAGGTTAATTAGGTTAACTAGGCAAGTTAGGGTAATTAGGCAAGTTATTGTATAATGATGGTTTGTTCTGTAGACTATTGTAGCTTAAAATATAGCTTAAAGGGGCTATTCATTTTGACCTTAAAATGGATTTTCAAAAAAAAAAAAAAAAAAAACTGCTTTTATAATAGCAGAAATAAAACAAGTAAGACTTTCTCCAGAAGAAAAAATATTATCAGACATACTTTGAAAATTTTCTTTGCTCTGTTAAACATAATGTGGGAAATATTAAAAAAAGAAAAAAAAAATCAAAGAGGGGCTAATAATTCTGACTTTAACTGTAATACATATATAATAATTCATCATGTCATGCAGGAATATTTAACATAACAAATGTAATACTAGGGTACTTATATCCCCTAAAACACAATTACTACACATAATATATCGTTTAAAGCAAATACACACTTTCTCTAACATATACATTGATAGCATAATGTGAATAATTGTATGTTTTTAAAGTTTTTTGATTATAAAATTGTATAAAATGGCATTTTACAGTATATTGTACAAGGAGAGATCGTACTGATGAAGCGATTATGCAGGAGCATTGCATTGAGAATGGCTGTCAGCTTATCTGCACACACATTTGTGAGGATGAAGGCATCTCCATCTATTTGGTATGCTCAGTGCTGTGTGCAGATATAAATAAATATATATTCACATACAGCACAGGCTTCTTTCATGTCGAACGGGCTCAGTGGCTGATAGCCTTGAATTAATACGGAGGAAGGGAGTCATGACCACCAAATCAGGTCTCGTGCAGCAAACAAAATCATATCATATGGAGAGCTATCTCTATTTTTGCAGAGAGCGATGGATTCTTAGAAATTTGACCCCTAGATATGTTTCCCTTCGCAAGATATTGTGACAGTCCTGATTAATGGGAGATTACAGCGGTTGTTGTAATCATTCTCTGCCGTATCATTGATAATATTTTACCGTGATTTATATTGCACGCTGTAAATATATTCATGTGAGGTAACCCAGCGGCGTTAACATGTGTCACGCCAAATAAGCAAGCTGCTTTATCAGCAGGAAGAGAAATGGCACAACAGTATTAGACAACTGCAGACGCTTTTAAAGAGTCCTGTTAAACCAAAATCATATTGATTAGTACAGCTTTATATTTATTATGAAAAAGCTCCAAAATTGTGAGAAAAGTCTTCCCTGAAGAGCAATATAAAAAGCCATTATTCCCCAGATAGTACAAAGTGCAGTATTTTCCAAAAGGCCAATTATGCGATGGCTCTTTTTTGTTTTTATTGTTTCTCGCATTCAGCAGGACATTAGTTCTTTTCTTTTCTTTCCTTAGCACAAATACAGAAATTCACTGTAAAACCTGAGACAATAAACCCTTTTACTTATAATATCAGTGAATATACCTAAAATGACTAGAAAAAAAAAAGTATTTTTTTTAAATAGGGCCTGTTCACACATGATCTCTTTACAGTAATATACCGGTAATTTTTCCGAAAAGTGTGTATCTGTGAAAGGGGCTAATGTTTCTGGTATTATTCTATGATATTTTATTACTGCCTGATTATTTTACAATTTACACGAAAAAACAAACAAACATATTTTTCACTGTAAACACAGACCTTAAACATACTGATACTACAGTGGCTGAGAGAGCTTAACGTGCTGCAATTTAAGAAAATGTATGCAATCATGAAAAACACCAGCAAATTAAGTAAAGATCTTCATTGATTTGACAGCATACGTGTTAAAAATACTCACAATGCAAACACATTAAGAAAATGCGTTGCATCTTTGTTACATATGGCAAAAACACAATATAAATTATCAACTTACAATGTACCACTATACATTTTTTTAGATGGTGACGTAGCCAGAGGAACATATGGCTGCATTTCGTCTTTAAAACTAACACTATAGGTGGTATGATGCCGTTCCTTGTCACGCTTACCAGCTGACTGCTTACCTCCTTGTGAACAGCTTTTCTGCTGTTACCAGTTTGTCCAGTGGCTCACCATGAACGTTGGAGGATTTGAGAAGGATGTGTTGACCTTGACGACGTGGGTGCTGTTCAATCAATGATTTTTAAACACTTTTTTAAAACACTTTCGGTTGGGTTAGGGTTTAGGGTGGGGGGATCAGTTGGTTGGTCAGTCAGTCAGTCGACAGTGGCCACTGGTGGATTTATGTGAGAAGAGCAGGTGTGAATGGCACTCGCAAGAGAAATTTGAGATCTCACAAAGCATAAACAGTGGCCTCTGGTGGATTTATGTGAGAAGAGCCGGCACGAATAGCACTTGCGAGAGAAATTTGAGATGTTAATCTAAATCTTGAGATTTTCTTAGATTGTTTCTGAATTTGCAGCGTGTTTTCCATCATGTTTGCTATCAATCCAATAAAGACCTTTTCTTAATTTTTAAATTACAGTACATTAAGCTCTTTCAGTCACCTTACGATACCACCATAGTACTACTTGTACAGTACAAGTGTCACGGTTGCAGGTTTGTGCGCTTTTCCAGAGTGTATGTTTGATCACGTGGGTTTGTTTTGTTTTGGTTGTCCATGTGTATTTGTTATGCTCACGTGACATGAAGACACTCAGCAGGGCTGATTACTCACCAGCTGAGGCTCATTATTAGCCCTATTCACCTTATTCTCAGCTGACGAGCGGGCGCTGCCATTTGAATCTTTTTGTCTCGCGACTTCCGGTCACATTCACTTCCATTCATTTTTTGACGTTAACAACTGCTCATTACGCTGCTTGATGTTGCAATTTTATATTTTCTTATTATATTATGCTACTTGGTCTGTGTAGTCATGCAAACATTTGTTTGTTGAGCAAGTAGTTTGGCCATTTTCTGCCGTTTATTATTCCTAGTCATTTCTCCCATAGGAGACTGAATCGGAAGTTCTAAGACAATCGCGAAAACAGGCGCACTTCCGCATTTTAGAATAAGGTCAATATCAGGGCGACGTTTCTATGTCTCATTGTCAGTTCGTTACATCTGTTCTCATGTGTGTTATCTGTGCTCAGGCCCCTGAGGAGATATTTTTGGACCCTGTTTTTCCTGTCTGTTCCTGCCCTGTGTTCGTCGTCCTCCTAGCCTGTCACTTCCTTGTTTGTTTATTTTGACTTGGTCAAATAAACCTTTTATCACTTGCTATTGGATCCTATTTTTGACTCTTATTTGTTGAACGTGATAGAACGAACTGACCTGTCTATGGATCCAGCGAGTGCATCCTAAATCTCCGAGTTCGTCTCGCACAGCAACGCCAGGATAGACCGTCAGGATGAGGCTTTGGTCACCACGTCACAGGCGATCCAGGCTCTGGTCGGCCAAGTGTCGCTGCTTGCCTCCTAAGTCCAGCGGTTGATCGCTGGAGCTGCACGAGCTGACTCGGCATCGACTCTGGAGGTGACACCGCCAGCGCCCCTGGTTGTTGGTCGCTCTGTTGAACCACGCCTTCCACCCCCGACCTGCTACTCTGGGGAGCCCCTCTTGTGTCGATCCTTTTTGTCCAAGTGTTCCCTTTATATTACGCTGCAACCATCATTGTTTGCCACCGAAAAATCCAAGGTAGCGTTTGTCATCACGCTTCTTTCAGGCAAGGCGGCCCAATGGGGAACTACAGCATGGGAACAAAAGCTACCATGCTGTGCTACCTTCGACCTGTTCTCCAAAGAGTTAAAGAAGGTCTTTGATCGAGCCGCCTCCGGGAGAGAGGCTGCCCGAGTTCTTGCTGAGCTCCGCCAGGGGAATCGCAGCGTGGCGGAGTACTCAATAGAGTTCCGGACCTTAGCCGCTGAATGCGGCTGGAACGCGGAGGCGCAATGGGACATCTTTTTGCACGGATTATCTGACCGACTTCAGGACGAGATATATTCGTTGAATCTTCCCAAAACTCTTGACGGGCTAGTTGACTTAGCCATCCGGGTTGACACTAGACTGCGCCGTCGAGAGAGTCGCCTGCAGCAAGGCGGGTTTTCGGAGCTCGTCCCTGACTTTCCGGCCCTGGCAGCGACACCGGAAGTGGTAAGCGTTGACCCGGAACCCATGCAGGTGGGTAGATCCCGCTTGTCCGTGCAGGAGAAGCGCCGACGGAGATCGGAGGGACTCTGCCTCTACTGTAGTGGGGCGGGGCATCGGGTGGCTTCCTGTCCCGTAAAAGACAACACCCATCAGTAGGCAAGAGGTTACTGATGGGTGAAATTAATATGGACAAATCCTCTACGTCTGCTACTTTACTGCCCGTCTCTTTATCATGGGGTTCCGGAACTCATAACACACAGGCGCTCGTCGATTCCGGGGCGGAAGGAAACTTCATTGACTCTAGTTTCGCTTTCAGTTTCAAACTTCCGGTTATAGCACTATCACAACCCATTGCAGTACGCGCACTCAGTGGACTTTCCCTTCCCACTATCACCCACTCAACCAAACCCATAAAACTGATTACGTCTGGAAATCATGTTGAACACATTTCATTTTTTTTAACAGACTGTTCCAACTCACCGGTGGTTTTAGGTCATCCTTGGTTTATTCTGCATAAACCCCACATTAATTGGGGCCTTAATTCTATATTCTCGTGGAGTGAGAAATGTCATGAGTCTTGTCTTTCGTCTGCTCGTTCTGCTGTCTCTTGTTCTGTGTTTCAGGAGGAGCGCATGGACCTGTCAAACGTGCCCAGTGAGTACCTCGACCTAAAGAGAGTGTTCAGTAAGTCTCGAGCTGCTTCTCTGCCTCCTCACCATCCCTATGACTGTGCAATAGACTTATTGCCAGGTACGTCTCCGCCTAAAGGCAAGTTATACTCTCTTTCTATTCCTGAGAGGGAGGCCATGGAGAAATATATTTCTGATTCTCTAGCGGCCAAGATCATACGGCCCTCTTCTTCACCGGCGGGGGCGGGGTTCTTTTTCGTGAAAAAGAAGGATGGGTCTCTTAGACCCTGCATAGACTATCGAGGGCTGAACAGCATCACGGTGAAGAATACGTATCCTTTGCCATTGATGTCTTCAGCGTTCGAGCGTCTGCAGGGGGCTTCGTTTTTCACGAAATTAGATCACCGCAACGCATATCATTTGGTTCGCATGAAGCAGGGTCATGAGTGGAAGACTGCGTCTTTGACCCCCAGGGGGCATTTTGAATATTGTGTTCTTCCGTTCGGGCTTTCTAATGCTCCTGTGGTCTTCCAAGCACTCGTAAATGACGTGTTGCGAGACATGATAGATCAGTTTATTTATGTCTACCTGGATGACATTCTGATTTTTTCTCGTTCTCTCCAGGAACATGTGCAGCACGTCAGGCGAGTGCTTCAGCGGCTGCTAGAGAATGGGCTTTTTGTCAAGGCGGAGAAATGCGTGTTCCATGCACAGTCTGTTCCCTTTTTAGGACACATTGTGTCAGTCGAGGGGGTGCGCATGGATCCAGAGAAGGTTCAGGCTGTGGTAAATTGGCCAATTCCGGAGCCTCGTAAGGCCCTGCAGAGATTTCTGGGCTTCGCTAATTTTTACCGGCGTTTTATTCGCAATTTCAGCCAGCTCGCCGCCCCTCTGACGTCCTTAACCTCCGCCAAGACTCCCTTCAGGTGGTCGAGTGTAGCACAGGCTGCATTCACTAAACTGAAAGGCTGTTTTGTTTCAGCCCCCCATTCTGGTGACACCTGATCCAGCCCGGCAGTTCGTGGTGGAGGTTGACGCGTCAGAGGTGGGGGTGGGCGCTATCCTGTCCCAGCGCGCCGCCTCGGATGACGATTCATCCGTGCGCGTTATTTTCACATCGATTATCTCCCGCAGAACGTAATTACGACATTGGTAATCGGGAGTTGTTGGCTGTCAAACTCGCATTGGAGGAATGGCGTCACTGGTTGGAGGGTTCGGGGGTTCCCTTTATCGTTTGGACCGATCATAAGAACCTCGAATACATCAGGTCTGCCAAACGACTTAACTCCAGGCAGGCTCGGTGGGCATTATTCTTCGGACGTTTTGACTTTACCATTTCTTATCGACCGGGATTCCAAAAACACCAAACCCGACGCGTTATCCCGTCTTTTTGATTCCTCCGAGCGCAATCAGTCTCCTGAGCCCATCGTTCCCCAGAGCATTTGTATTTCTGCGGTGACATGGGAGATCGAGAGCAGGGTCCGCACAGCCCTGGATGGGGTAACGCCCCCGGCCGGACGCCCACCCAGTCGTTTGTTTGTGCCGGAGGAGATTCGGTCTGATGTCATTCGGTGGGGACATTCCTCCAAAGTGGCTTGTCATCCGGGGGTGAGTCTTACCTTATTTTTGGTTAAACAGCGATTTTGGTGGCCAGCTATGGCACGGGACATACGCGAGTTTGTTTTGGCCTGTTCTGTTTGTGCTGTTTCTAAGACTTCTAATCGCCCCCCTGCTGGACTCCTTCAGCCGCTGTCAGTGCCTTCGAGACCCTGGTCTCACATTTCGCTAGATTTTGTCACTGGTCTCCCGCCATCCAGTGGCAATACGGCTGTTTTGACCGTAGTGGACCGGTTCTCGAAGGCTACTCATTTCATTCCTCTGCCCAAATTTCCCTCAGCCAGAGAGACAGCGGATGCTGTCATTAATCACGTCTTTCGCATTCATGGCCTCCCGACGGACGTGGTTTCTGACAGGGGGCCCCAGTTTGTCTCTAAATTTTGGAGAGAATTTTGTCATTTATTGGGAGCGACTGTAAGTCTTTCTTCTGGTTTTCATCCTCAGAGTAACGGACAAACAGAAAGGGCCAATCAAGATCTCGAGCGCATGTTACGTTGTTTGGTTTCCCAAAATCCCTCCTCTTGGAGTCAGCAGCTCCCATGGGTGGAGTATGCACACAATTCATTACCAGTGTCGGCTACGGGCCTCTCTCCGTTTCAGTGTAGTCTAGGTTACCAGCCACCAGCTTTTCCCAGTCTGTAATCCGAAATCGCGGTCCCCTCCGCCCACGCCTTTGTCCAGAGGTGTCGACGCACTTGGAGCAGGGCCAGACAGACCCTCCTCCAAGTGGGTGCGCACACTAAGGCTAAAGCCGATCGCCACCGGTCGAAGCCTCCCGTTTACGTCGTCGGTCAAAAAGTGTGGCTTTCAACTAAGAATATTCCATTGCGTTCCGTATGTAATAAACTTGCACCTAAATTCATTGGCTCATTCACTGTCATCAAGATCATTAGTCCGGTGGCAGTCCACCTTAAACTTCCTCCAGCGTACAGGAGAATACATCCCGTGTTTCATGTTTCCAAATTAAAGCCCGTTTTTCATACGGCAATTAACCCGCCCACACCGGTTCCCCCCCCCGCCGCGTCTCGTAGATGGGGAGACCGTTTATTCGGTTAAGCGTATTCTGGACTCGAGACGGAGGGGGCGAGGATTTCAGTACTTGGTGGACTGGGAAGGTTATGGTGCGGAGGAGAGGAGTTGGGTTCCTGCAAAGGACATACTGGATCACTCTCTTATTGATGATTACAATCGCCAGGTAAGCTCTTCTGGGAGCACCAGGAGGTGCTCTTAGGAGAGGGGTAATGTCACAGTTGCAGGTTTGTGCGCTTTTCCGGAGTGTATGTTTGATCACGTGGGTTTGTTTTGTTTCGGTTGTCCATGTGTATTTGTTATGCTCACGTGACATGACGACACTCAGCGGGGCTAATTACTCACCAGCTGAGGCTCATTATTAGCCCTATATCAGGGCGACGTTTCTATGTCTCATTGTCAGTTCGTTACATCTGTTCTCATGTGTGTTATCTGTGCTCAGGCCCCTGAGGAGATATTTCTGGACCCTGTTTTTCCTGTCTGTTCCTGCCCTGTGTTCGTCGTCCTCCTAGCCTGTCACTTCCTTGTTTGTTTATTTTGACTTGGTCAAATAAACCTTTTATCACTTGCTATTGGATCCTATTTTTGACTCTTATTTGTTGAACGTGACAACAAGAGTATAATAAAAAGTCACATAAAAAATCTGATTCATTCTACCTAAGAAAAGTCTTGCCGCCTATCAAAGTTTTAGGAACAACAAATAATAATTTGAATTCTAGTTCATCATCAGTAGTTTGCCTTATATGAAAGGCGAAGGCTTTAGATTACACTCATATTACCACTATAAAACATGATCATGCCTTGATTTTGAATTATTTCATTAGGACAGTAAGGTCTGACCTAGCTGAGACAAAAGTCTTGGCACTTATATAGTGTACAGTATCGAATATAAAGTCATGGTGCAGTGGAAAAAGTTAATCGATATTATTTGGATTCATCTATGTGCCTCCTCCTTCATCTTACCCCAGACATGCTCAATACTGTTCATATCTCATGACCTTCTTTGCTTTCAGGAATTTTGATGTGGAGGCTGAAGAGTACCATCCTGCTAAATTTGCCCTCCCTGGTGTTTATAATGCATCGGGCAGTACAAATGTCTTGATACCTCAGGGTGTGATGTCGCCATCCACTCTGCAGATCACTCACACGCCCCTATGCTCAATGTAACCCCAAACAATGATGTTTACTTTACCAAACTTGACTGATTTCTGTGGGAAACTTGAGTCCATGCAGGTTCCAATGGGTCTTCTGCAGTTTTAGTGATGACTGGGATGCAGGTCAACAGATGATTCGTTAGAAAAATCAACCTTCTGCCACTTTTCTAAATAAGCAACTAGAAGTCAAGGTACTGTTTGCTGATTTTACAACTGAGATCGACGACAAGACTTTTGCTCAGGTAGTTCAGGTAGTCTTTTTTTTTTTTTTTTTTACTGTAGCAGCTGTATTATTATGGCATATGCTTGTATGTAGATTGTGCACAGGACCACACACACACACACAAAACAAGACATGAATCACCATACTTTGAGAAGAAGGAAAGAAAGAAGTTTTTAATATAAAATATAATTATAAACACTAAATATAAAAAGCCATTATTTTCCAGCTTGTATGTGCAGTATTTTTTGAAATGCCAATTATACAATGGCTCTTTTTTATTTTTATTGTTTCTTGCATGGTTCAGTAGGACTTTAGTTCTTTTCTTTTCTTTCCTAAGGACAAAAACGGCTCTTTGAGAACTTTAATCAATGAGTGATGTCTGTAATGGACTGATGTAATGGGCCTCTATTGCGCTGGTTAGGGTTTTAATCATTTCAAAGAAATTGTGTTTTTGTTGCTGGCTAATCAAAAAAGGCTTTTCCCCGTCTTTGAATCACAACAAGCCTCTATTGCAGAGCTTCACAAGTCAGCCTCAGTTTGATGCCAGCTGCAAGCAGATGGAGTCACAGCTGGCAGCTCTAGTCTTTCTACCCTCTATCGCAGTTGCAAGCAATGTACGCTGCTGGACACCTCCCAGTCCTCAACTCCAATGAGCAAGTGAGTAGCAGAAGCATACTTGGGTATGCTGAAGCTCTCCACATGACGGCAGATAGACAAGTGCAATACACTGGGGCACTAATCAGCACTTATCCAGAGAAGTAACATGATACCTGGTGAGAGGGGTTTTAGATCATATTTTTCACTGCCTCCTTGCTTTTGATCCTACAATATATTTCTTCTTTTCCCAGATAAATATGAGGCAGCTAGAGGTAGTCTATGGACTGATTTCCTGAAAAATTAACTCAACTGCACTTTTCACTGTGTGTACTCAGATACACTAACTGATGTGCATTTTTAGGCACTTATCCAATAAGGCAAGGCATGGCAAGATTATTTATTTTGCACACTGCAAAAAATGCTTTTCTTACTTGCTTTTTTGTCTTCTTTATAGTCCAAATATCAAAAATTCTTATATCAAGAAGCATTTTGTAGACAAGCAAAACCCATTGTATTGTTTAAATAAATATGCCAATATTAGGTGAGAACAAGCAAAATAATCTGCCAATGGGGTAAGGAAAAATAAGCTTGTTTTTCCTTTTGACATAAGATTATTTTGCATACTCCTTTGGCAGATTATTTTGCTTGTTTTATGGAAAACCTCACTTGATTTTGGCGTGTTATTTCTTAAAACAAGACAACATGTTTTGCTTGTCTAGAAAATTCTTCTTGATTTAAGAATTTTTAGATATTAGGACTAGAAACAAAACAAAAAATCTAAGTAAGAAAATAATTTTTTGCAGAGCACATTTCACACAGAGAAACTCTACAGAAACTGATAAGCCTGAGAGATGTTTATTTAAATTAAGCAATTAATAAAGTTGTGCAATTAATATTTTATTCCCATCACATTTAATACCCTTTCTGTCCAAAACAGCATAATACAAAGCTTTAATGTATATGCAAACAAATAAAGCTAAAAAATAAAAGCTTTTGGCTCTTTTACCAGGCCTGAACACACAAAGCGTTGGAAATGGGTTTCAAAGTGCAATCTTTTTGTTCCATTATATGCTGACCAAATTTAACATGCATGGTCTCAGTTTGAATGTGAAAGAAATTATGGGAGGAAAAAGGAGTTCTCACTCAGTTTCCCATTTGGAACACAATATATGCATTCAAACATACCTTTCTGACATGCAGTTTTTTTTTGCTGACTAATTAAATAATTTTAGTTAATGGATTGAACTATTGTATAAAAGACTACAGAATTGTGATGTGCTGTCAAATATATATAATTTAAATATTCTGGCTGCTTAGGCCAGCAAACTGCAGAGGACTTGAAATAATTTTTTCTTGAAATTGCTAACCGTTGGGGTCCCCTAACATCATCCTTCTCCATATTAATGCCAGCTCTCATGCCAAGATGAGACTACACCATATAAGCACAGTTTTGGCATTATCAGTAGAGAGTTGAAAAGATTCGTAAACAACAATGGATGTCAGGGAGCAAAATGTAATAATTCTATATTGTCCAAGAGGATAACAACCAATTTTGCATAGAAAGATAAGCATATTGATTTCTTCTGCACTACAGGTGGCCATGTGCACACATCAACCCCATATGGACATCTGATATTTGGCCATATATCATCTGTAATATCACAGGATCTTCTTGTAAGGCTCTCAATGATATTATACAGGCCATTAAATGGCCACTTCAACTGTCTTTTGAACAAGGGTTTCAAAGAAGAAGTTTCTGAAAAAAATGAAATTATATCTGGATAATACTGTAATATTTCACAGGCCTGTAGCCAGCTTTTTGAAATGGGGTGGTTCTTTTATTCTGTAAAACTGGACCTTGCAGTTGTTTGTCTCATTGTTATTTAATTATGAGGTTTAAACACTGCATTTTAGAGACATTTTAGGCACAATTAATCATAACCACACGTTTGGAAGTGCCAAAAATATTTCCTATCATTTTGCCAAATTACTTACCATACTATTTTACTAGTTTAAGTCTTTATTTACAAATGTGCATTTAAACTGTAAGTTTTATGTTACAGATTTATGAATAATGTTAAATATGAAATATAAAATATGAAACTGAAGCCTATACACAAATACCAAACTGGCCAGTACATTAAACTTTACTCATTTAGAATTTGTCTATTTGAATAATTCAAACATAATATTCAAACATAATGATAATCTAACAGAAGATGCCTCTTGGCCTTAAAGCCTTCTTTGATTGGTTAGTTTCATAATTTATGATAGCATAAAAACAAGGGGATAAATGAGCTCTTTTAGTGGACAAATTGTGGATCTTTGTCAGTGAGAGGTGGGTTTTTCGAACCACCTGAACCCCCCCTGGCCACAGGCTTGTTTCAGTGACAGTGCCAGCTAATGGCTAGGTATGAATAATAAAGTGTTTAAAATGTTTTGCCTATAAATGTTAATTTTGCCTAGGAAGTGATGTGTTTTTTTTTTTTTCTGTACACACAGACACAAAAAAAATACTACGTTGCTGTCAAAAATTTAATAATGCTCCAATGATTTCATAGTGTGCATAGCAAAAGATAAAACTAAGCTACCGACTTTGAGAAAATCTGCAAATTCGTTACGTAGAACTCCATCAAACCCCAAAGCATCTGTGCATGAACTTAGCCACTGTTGTATGCAAGACGTTTTTTAAATTAGGCCTCACATTAACACCCTGAAATAATCAGTGAAGTGAGAATATGCTTTACAAAAGGTTGAAAAAGTCACTTATTCACTGGATACAATCCAGTCTCAATAGGCAAAAAAAAACAGTGATCAGGGTGAGCCTCCTTTTTATCCACTGCTGAGGGAGTCGATGCATTTGGCTCATACACAAAAGCTTTAATTGGCCGTACACCTCCCACACACTCCAATGCCTAACAGGCTGCAGACAATATGGCTATTTATACTGAGAGCCAGGCATTGTCCACAGGTGCCGTCTGGGAGGGTTCAAAACCTTTTGCGTGGGGTTCACTTTTTTCTGAAAGGGACACCAACAATCCGGTCATTACTCACCTGGCGCATGCTGAGGTCCATCTTTAGCTAGCTTTATATAAATACTGTGAACCCAGGAGGGCAAGATGTCTATTGTGAGCGACCACAGAGGCTGCACCGACTCTGCTATTAGCACTACTTGCAACCTTCCATAATTCATGGGTTTGTGCGCTACTACAATAGTAATGAAAAAAACAGCCTTGGGATGTTTTTCTTGTGTTTTCCTGCTGCACCTAACACTTGGCTTGTTGGTTCGTTTCATATCTTCCTCGAGCCAGATTAGTAAGTGCACTTTTTGCATGTGCTAACTCGTTTAGCTCATTTATTATACCCTGTCCTGATTATGCCACTACTGCTTCACCATGGGCTGACAGCTAGTCGCAAAGCTCTGTCTGTAAATATATTTACACACACGCTGCTATATATGAACAACGATGAGTTTTTGTGTTGTTGAGCTATAAAGTTCTTTTTCAGTGTACACATGACAATGTATAATTGAACACATAATTAATTAAATATACATTGCAGATTACTTCTGTCATTAAGAGCAAGCAAGCAGTTTGAAATTCTGGTCAACATATGTACATGGTGGATGAAGAAGCCAATCTATAATCCCAATATAAAGCTCTTTAAGTTGAAATTGGAGTGACCTCACCAGTGTGAAGAAAAAGTGTGCTTAATTACTTTAAATGTGTACTGTGCTTTGAATCTTAAATCATTTATTTCTGACAATAAAATCCATTTAAGAGCTCTTAAAGAGTACACTTTGATGAGTCTTTTAACACATCTAAGTGCACTTAAAAATACATTTTTTTTAATAATACGTAATTGTGTTTTACATAGTTGTATAAGATAAATCATATATATATATATATATATATATATATATATATATATATATATATATATATATATATATATATATATATATATATATAATTTATTTACTTATTATCTTTTTTAGTTATTTATTTATTATTATTATTTTTTTTGGTTACCAACCAACCAACTGTTTATTCGGCCAGCCAACTAATTCATCCATCCATTCATCCATCCATCAATCAACCAAGCAACCAACAAATCAGCCAGCCAACCAAGCAGCCAGCCAGCCAGTTAAACAGCCATCAATCCATCCATCCATCCACCCATTTATCCATCCATTCATCCATCCATCCATCCATCCATCCATCCATCCATCCATCCATCCATCCATCCATCCAACCAACCAAGCAATCAGCCAGCCAGCCAGCCAACCAACCAATCGATCAATCAAGCAATCAACCAACCAACCAACCACAGTGGCGTAGCGGACGAGCCCGCAGTGATTGGGGGGCCCGCGTCGTTGCGATTTTCAATAATTGAAAATCCAGCAACTGCAATAATCAAACTCTTGGGAACAACTGTGGTCGGAACCAAAGTTCACAGGTCTGTGTTCTCTAAACACTTCTCAAGCGTTGGACTACTTCATTCTGATTGCTTGCCGCCGAACCGCGTCATATCATAGCTCAAAGTTGACTTGATTTGATCTCTCCTTGACGCTCACACCGGAGAAGATGCGCCGCGCTGTTTCTCGCCGCCGGTTCTCATTGAAAATGAATGACTTCTGGCTACTTTGACGCTCTCGCCGCTTTCGGTTTGTGATCGCTCCTCAGTTTGTGAAGGCTTCCCCGCGTTGTCGCTCCACCCCGCCTGCTTTCCCCGCTCCTTAATATGTGATCGCTCCTTAATTTGTGATCGCGTCAACAACCCCCCCCCTACCCCCCATCATCAGGGGGCCCCGTCAGTAACCCCTGCCGGGGGGCCTCTGCATTTTGCGCTACGCCACTGACCAACCATACAACCAACAAAACAAAACAAAACCAACCAACCAATCAGCGAGCTAGCCAGCCAGCTACCCAATCAATCAACCAATACATCAGCTAGCCAGCCAGCCAACCAACCGACCAATCAAGTTGATTATATGTTGCACATATTCCAAATATGAACTTTTATGTCATATATGTAATTTGCTGATAATGCCATGTCAGATCATAGTGAGCAACAGTCTGTCTTTTGTACCAAATATTTAAAATAAACTTTTTTTAAAAGAAACTCTTTTATGATTCTGACAATTTATGCCAGAATGGATTTAAGGTACACTGTGCTTTGCATAGAGTACATCCACACAGTAAATATTCTTTGAGCTGGAATTAAATGATCATTAAACCTGTCTTTATTCAGCTCTTCAGTTTTTCAGACTTCCTTTTGCCCCTGAATTCTGGTGCTTTGTTTCTGTGGACAATTCATTCTGGCTGTCAGATGCCTCTACTGATCCACTGACTGTCGGCTGTCAGACTCTCTCCTGGTGGCGAATAGCTTTCTGTTTACTGTGACCATATCTCTATAACTCTACCTGTGGGAATGCCTTCCCCTCCTGCTAGTGACACAACAGCAGCTAATCTAAACAGGTAAATGCTGTGCTGAATGTCCACCGTGCTGAGAGCCCAGTAGTAGAGTCAATTCCGAAATAAACCTACTAGATACAGCATGGAATACTATTTTTTTTTACTTTTTGTGTGCCTCTGCAGGTTTCAAAGGTTTACACATTACATTTTATTATCATATTGTGTAAAATGCAATGCTCTTGTTTGTGTTATAAACGTATGATTAGACAAGGAATAATTATATGGTTATGTTCAAAACTGCTTTCAATATTTAAACACTTTAATGTGTGTAGGGATGGTTGACTGTCTATATCTAACATTTAATATCTGTAATATTTAAGTAATGTGTTATTATAAAAAAATACAGAACTTTATTTCACATATCATTTTTAAATTTTATATAAAAAAAAAAAACCCTATTATGGGTTTTAGAAAATGACCCTCCATGCAGTGTGTAACAGAGCTCTAGGTGAAGTGAAAAATCTAGATAAGGCTTAAATCTGAAAGTGTGCCATGTTTAAAACTATTGATTCATCTATAAAAGAGTCAATTCTTTAGTCAGCATAACGTCAATATGGCAGACCCGGGAAAATTGATCATGTGGTGAAGACGCTGTGCTCTGAAGTGTAAGGGAAAGTTAGTGTTATTTTTCAAACTCAAAGATGAGGCTGTGAAGAGTCAGAGGTTGAAGTTTATTTTTGCAAAAATACCTCAGCATTATAGCCCCAGCCGTGTGCTGTGGTCTCGTCATTTTTTTGACAAGTGCTTCAGCAATCTGCACATTTACAACAGGGGATTCGTCAGCTGTTTGTTAAAGGAAGGATCAGAAAAAAGACGATGTATGGGATTTTTTCAGAACTTGACAGGAACTTTACAGTACACAGTTCATGGATCAGTTCCTTTCTCCATCTCGCAAGTGTAAGTAACCTAAGTGCGATTAAAACGGTTGCCTACTTATTTTCTCTAGCTTCCAAATTATGTATTTAATTTAGAGTTTTGTAAGTTGTAACCGCTCTACGCGGCTTGTACTGTATCTAGTCAAAAACCACATTGACAACACGTGCCGCTTTGTTTATGTCGTTTGTCGTTGCTATAGCCATCGTCAGCTGTTCCTACACATGTGTGGCAGTCAGGTTTCAAAATAGTTCAGCTTTTGCCACTGTGTGGATTAATGCTGAATGTGTGTCATGGTTAAAAATAGAGCAAAATGCAGGTGTTAAACTGCATTGCTTTAATGCACTCCTGCATTGGGCTCACACATACACATTGCACTCTTTACTATTTCAAAATTGTTGATAAGCCATGGTAGGCGAACGCTCGACCAATCGCAATTGACAGGGTCATTGGACCAATAAGTAAGGGTTTGGGAACAAATGAATCGCTGAACTAATGATATGGGAGTTATTGGGATAATTAGGTAAAAATAAATGCATATTATAAAACACTGAAAGTGATTTTTGACCTTGCATGCCTATCAGACTGCTGTTGAAGACCCCCAAAACCAAAATATGACCTTTTAAATGCTTAAAAAGGGCTATTTAATTAAGTAAGGAAGTGGATAATTAATCAAATATAAGTATTTTATTAATATACTTTTTTAATGCATAGCATAATCTTGTGCATGATAAAATATCTACTGTAAATATGTTAGGGTATGTGTAAATATATATGGTCCTTAAAGGGGTATCTTCTTTCACACATTTCCTGTAAAATCAGCATAAAATGCACAACATGTCTGCAGCTTCTGTGAAGGCCTACTAGTGCACAGCAGCAGAAACAAGGCTCCCTGTTTCAGTATCAAGATGATGTATTTACAGTTAAGTAAATTTTCCATTTCACTATGATATCCTAACTGAAAACAAACCATCTAAAATGAGCCAAACCCCACCTGCATCCTCTCATAGCAGCCGCATAGCATACAGTTAGGTCGAGAGTAGAGAAAATTATTCTCTTTTTTCTCTCAAAAAAGGGAGTAAACGGCCGCGCTTCCATAATAATGAGATCAATTACACTTCTCCATCGTGTTTTGTGCCTCCACTCCCAATCGATTTCTTTGACAGTCCTCTTTGAAGTTTTTGCCGCTCCGTTTCCAGAGCCATTCTGCTATTTGTCCTTGACTTCACGGAGGTATGTACCTGATAAAAACATACCCAGGGGACGGAAAACGGTGAGAAAAAAATAAAATCTGCAACCCTTTGAAGGTGTAGTGAAATGTTTTGGAGGCAACCCAAAATACTAAATGAAACTTTTTTTCACCCTTCTTTCTATAATATGGGAACTGGGAATGACAATGCATTAAAAGGAGATCAAAACCCCACGGTCGCCCTTTGAATATCAGTCAGTTTCAATGTATTGCAGCAACTCAGTCTAATGCCCCGGTTCCAATGTGAGAGATCACACTAAAACGTATCATGTCTTCAAAGTGTAAAAAAAAAAGCTTCCAACCTTTTTATCATTTTTTATCATCTTTTTATCAAGCCCATTTTTGAGGTGTGGTCACTCGAGCAAAGTTTCAGTTGGTAAACACAAGCAAAAACTTTTTTTTTAATAACATTTGCAAAGGAAAAACACAAATTCACAAAGGGCATAGATTGCAACTGCATGTTTGCTTGTGAAAATCTGCCAAATGACAGCACATGTGACTGCAACTTTAGGGCAATTCACACCACTAATGGCAACAGACATTTGGTCAGGTTATGTCAGATCAATGTGTTACCCCCGTCGGCATCTCTTGCCATTGGCTGGCACTAGTCTTTGCCGTTTGAACATATTCAGTCAGCACTTTTTGTGATCTCTGTGAACTGGTGTACTGCACTATGGTGTATTTTCCACACTGTTTACTGTATGTTGGTAACTTGGGCTTTACCCTCACTTAAGCACATTTGTTGGATCAGTCTGTTACCTATTTCACTATCCATTGGAATTGATCAGCGCTTGTTTTCATCGATTGAAATGTCAATTCTCAACACACTGACAGGTGTTCACGAGCAGCAATAGACTCAATAGTTGTTGTGTTTGGTTGGATCAGTGTCTTTTACAATTCAGTGCCGGTTCTAGACTTCTGAGGGCTCTAAGCAAAACTTGGCAATGTGAGTGCAAAATGAACCACAAAACCCTAACCGTGTTGATGGGTCAGTTTGTACAGTATGTCTCAGCATTTGGGCTTTAATCACATGGTCAAGAAAGATACAAAATAGTTGGTAAACTCTGCTCTGGCTTCTCTGGTTCTACTGCTATCAGGTCCTCTTTGAGGCCTACTTACTGCTCTTAGTCTCTCTTTCTCCCTTCCCTGTCTCTCACTCCCTCATGTAACTTTATTTTACATTTAAGTTAGGAACAATTAATATCATGTTTTTTAGCATTTCATATTTTTTCATATAATTGTTTTGGAACTAATTCAGTTGTAACCACAGGGAATTATTGTCAAAAATAATTTCATTTTCAAATATTTGTGAATTACTTTTGATCTAACATCAACACTAAATTACTCCATATTGCAATACAATTTAATCACGTAATAGCAATGGTCTTCCACATTTTTAGGTACTAATACTGCCCTTATTTTCATTTTTGGTATAAATTTGCAGAAAGGCTGATTTGACTAGAAATGCAGTTTTTCACCATCATACTAACCCTTTTTTAGTTATTCGGCAGAACTACAGTTCGAACTGCTGTAGATAAAAAAACATTCCTTACTAGTTGAACACCCAGTTCTGCATTGCAACTCTGGTAGCTGAGAAGTCCATTATTTGTGTTCTTTTTGAAAAATTTTCAGAGCCTGATAAATTCAATATAAATATGTTTAAAATTGCAAAATATGCTCGAAGTCACAGTCACTGCCTTTGCCATCCAGAATAAAAGAGAACATCTCAATAGAGTGGAGGGAGAGGGAAACTAATTGTTGTCATTCAACATTTGCTTGGTATTTTAGGACAAAAAGATAAGCATTTCAGGTGAAGGATAATCCGCGTACCTCCGATCCTGTCTTTTGAGCTGCATGACCTTATTCTTATTGTGAGCTCATGATTATCATTGATTGTTGCACTGTTGTTGTGCAATGACATTGTAATATTTACAATTATGTACTCAGTGGAGTATTGAAAAGTTTATGAAAGTGTTACTCCATACACTACACTAGCAAAAAAGTGAAACAATAAATATTTATATTATTTCTTTGTTACATTGATCAGTGTCTAGCACATTTTCCTAGGGAAAGTATATAGACCACAACAAGATATTTAGAAACACTACAATATAATAAAGGTCTAGATCATATTTTTGCACTCTTATTAAGGAGTTCATTGCTTGACATTATTTGCAGGTTTGACATGCTGTCCTGGGCAAGAACCCTGAGTTCGGAGATACAGGAAGGCTCCCACCTGGTCAATATGCTCGAGAGCTCTCCCTAAAGGAAGGAAAAGGGCTCTGTCTATTTATTGTAGGCTTAAATCAATCTGATTGGATTATTGCTGATTACAGATGGGAGACCAGCGGCAATCAATCATATCCTGCGCTCGCAAAATTAGTTTGTAAAACTTTAATTATTTCAGTTCTTTTGTCTTTGATGTAAACAAATATGCAAACAATATGCTTCCTCGTGTTAATTGTGCAAGCTATCTCTATAGTACTGTGTGTTTTATATAGATGTTGCTGCTGATTGGACTGACATTTTTGTCAGCAAAAAAAGAGAAAACACACAGTATCTCAAACAAGGCTGCACACAGTTTCCGGGAAACATGCCGTTTAACCTAAAAAACCATGGCAAAACATTGAGCGCAGTTTTGGGACTAAATAATTTTACTGTTCTTTTAGACCAGTTTCACATAACTTTAAAGCAAAAGCACTAGGCTATAAGATACAGTTCTCAAAAGTCATGCAAACAAATATTCAGTCTGTTTTTAATGAAGTTATCTCAGTTCCAAATTGTAGCTTTTCACTAACCACATATAAACGTTTCTTTCTCAAAAACAAAAACATGTTGCTAACGTATTATTATAGCCTAGTTTGTGCAGTATTAGATATTAGCCACTTACGTATATGTTTACAAGTATCTGAAAAAAAGCATAAATGTCAGGGTACATCAGAACTTATCCAGTCCTCCAAATTACCCTCAAACCCCAGAGGGTTAACAAAGAACAATGTGTCAATACAATAAAATACAGCAGTCAGTAATAGAATAAAAATTTAATCAGCAAACAACCTAATAAAAATAATTGCCTACAACACAGTAAGTGAAAGTGAAAAAAAATTGCAATGTCTCTCATTAAAGTTAATATAGTCATTCAGGGAAGAACAGTCTGTTGTCTTGTTGTTTAATAAGCATCAAATAACAAATGTGTAAATGCTTTGCCAAAAGAAATTAATAAATAAAAAAAAAAATCAGTGCTGACAAGCGATCAAGAACTTTTCTAACTGTTTATGCTCATTTAAGATTGGACTGTGTTTGAGTGAAACATTTTTGTGTAGTTGTCATTTAAGCACACACCCAAAACCATTTTACATCATTCATTGCATTTACATTCATCCACTTAAAGCAAATTAAGCAAATTTAGCATTTTGTTTTTATATGTAATATTTGGAAGCCCCCTTAAAAAACACACTAATTTCAATTAAATGCCCAGTCATTAAATCAAAACAAGGGATGCCCTGGTTGTTTTCATTTAAAGCCATCCATGTCAATGTGGTATAATTCATAATAAAAGATAATAAACAGATAAGGACTTCACGAAGGTGCAGTGGGTAGCACGATCGCCTCACAGCAAGAAGATTGCTTGTTCAAGCCTCAGCTGGGTCAGTTGGCATTTCTGTGTGGAGATTGCATGTTCTCCCCGTGTTCGCGTGGGTTTCCTACGGGTGCTCGGTTTCCTCCACAAGTCCAAAGACATGCACTATAGGCGAATTGGCTAAGCTAAATTGTCCATAGTGTATGTGTGTGAATGAGTGTGTATGGATGTTTCCCAGTGATAGGTTGCAGCTAGAAGGGCATTCGCTGCTTAAAACATATGCTGGATAAGTTGGCGGTTCATTCTGCTGTGGTGACTACAGATTAATAAAGAGCTTAGCCAAAAAAAAATAAATACATTAATAAATAAAAAACGAACGAATGAATAAACAGATTAATGAGTAAATAATTTTGCCTTAATTAGTCATTTATTCATGCATTCATTCATATGTTTGTTTGTTTAGGGGGTGGAAAATTCACACGTTCCTCCATTTCGGAAGATTTGTGAGCATTGTCTCCAGTGCTGATCCTTATATGTCACCAAAATATCATCAGCTTCCCCATGCATGCCCTCATGACATCTCCGGCAGACAGCAATATGTCAGCCTCCTTCATCACTCTTGTGTCATCAATCATTCCGCCGAAGCAATCAAGCCAAGCCGGGGAAAAATTGTTTTCGGAGGGAGCGTTGTCACAAGTCAGGCTAACTGACTTGTGACTTGACAAAGCAACATGTCAAGCACAGAACTGCAAAAAACACTGAATGAAAACAATAATAATAATAAACAATCGATACAAAATAAACACTGTTTGACTGCAATTGTGACTGCACAGATGTTTCAATTATGTTCTTAGACGTTGCATTTTGGTTTAGCTTCTATACTGCTGTGCTGTTTTGACAGCTAGTCGGTATTAAAAGAGTCTGATATCTGAGTAAACACATTTGAATCTCTGTAGGACTGATATAGTGCGTTCCTATAGGGTAGCAGTTGTACATAGCGGTCAAAGTGCTGTGTCACAGCGGACCAACATTATTTTCTCATGCTCTTTGTCTCCTCGCCTGTCTGCCTCCCCACTGAGCTCGACAAGCAGGAGAGAAATCCCTCTGACTCAACCTCGCCTGACATTCACAAAGCACCTGCGTCTGGATGCAGACAAACAGCAGGACGCCTGTGCCTCCATATCAAAGCATTGGAGATGAGCTGAGTTTTACGCCCAGCTTAAACTCGCTATTCTGTATTGGCCCTCCTGAGGAGCCAACATGATTCATTACAATCGTGCATTAAAACACTATTTGGACAAACACGCTGCTTTCTCACCCCCCGCTGTATCAGAGTGCAGAGAAGTGAATCGCTGGGCCTAATTTTAGGAAAATAGCTAATAAAGAGGGTAATAGACTGTGATTTGTATGTTTACAAATTGTGCAATTTAAGCTGTTTAAATTCTCTTGGTTTTGTTGTGATCTGTAAATGCCTTGATGCATCAGGGCTGTTAAGCATCTTGCCTATTTTTGTGGCTGCCTGGGCATGATAGAACTCATGGGATGCTAATTTAACAGCATGTCAGTGGCAAATCAATCAACATGCATTATGGCTAAAAAATAGCAAGGGGTATTATTTTTAAAGCTGTGATTTTTAGAGGTCACCTCTTGGTGTTTTACCAGGCAACCCATATATATTTAATTACAAATATTTACAGCTGGGAATATAAGTATTTCATGTCACCATTTTTCTCAGAAAACAGATATTTCAAAGTTGCCGTTGACTTTTTTTGCCAGATGATGGCAACAACCCAAGAAATCCATATTTGCAAAGAAAACAAATCTAATTAGTTCAAATATTTATTTATGCATATTAAATGAGTGACACGGCAAAAAATTATTGAACACATGACAGCAGCTGAAATCTTTCAGAAGTTATTCAGAAACCCTCTGCTCTTCTTCATTGTTAATTAATATTGCTGCTTCAGTCCAATGACTACAGTACATTATCAGGACGATGAAGATGAAACCAGGGTGGACATGTCAGCAAGACAATAATCCAAAACACAACCAAGGAAACTCTCAAATGGGTTCAGAGAAAAAAAATCCAGCTGTAGAATGGCCCAGCCAAGCACCTGACTTGAATTCAATAAAAAATCAATTTAAAGATCAGATTTGATAGACAAGACCCACAGAACCATCACAATTTTTATTTATTTCAGTTTTATTTAAAATTCATTTGCAAAAAACAGATAATCATGTTCTTATCAATCTGCATAAATTGTTTTGAGTTTTTTTTTTTTTATAATGGAGCAATTTGTAAAATTATAAAAACATATTTATATTTAAAGTGAAATAAATCTATAGATGGATAGATGGATAGATGGATAGATTAGTGCTGCTTGTTTAAACAACTAAAACAACACATTTCTTTTCTTGTAATTTATTTTGCAAATTTATTGTTTTATGTTCAGTCTACTTAAATTTGTAAAAGTTACCTTAAGCGTTTTGTGTTGGGACAACATGAATGAACTGTGTTGGTCCAACTACCTGGTTATACAGGGCTTAATTTGTGTTGGAACAAGCCAGCACCTCTGAAATCTGATCCGGCACCTCATTTTACCGATCCCCCTCCTCACAATGAAAAAAATGTCCACCCCCAATTCGATTGCACAAATGTTTCGTTACAATTTACAAATTAAGTACTGTGGTTGGGGGATTATTAGTTCCCAGCATGGTTTGCGTAAAATTGAATTAAGAGATGTTGACAATAAAATTAAGAGGAAATGTTGAGAATAAAACTAATTTTAGGGGTTTAAAGTTAATAGAGAGACTTTTATCTTCATTTCAGTTTGAAAATTAGAAGAGTTTCATGTAATGCTTTGAGTTTTGAGATTACCACCTTGCAAAAGCACCCACGCTTTGTATGTTGGCAGCTTAATTAGCAAAAAGTGCAGTTTATTGCAAATTGTAGTTCATTTAGGATAACTTCAGATACAACAAAGAGACTTTAAAATGTACGACACATAATAAATATGCATGATATTATCAGACTTTTCAGTTTAAGTTAATTAAAAATACAAATGTATTTAAACTTTATTTGATAACATCGTATTGGACCAACGCAATTGCATTTGATTGTGTAAATCATTTTTTTTTATAGTGCTACACAGATTGGATGGATGGATGGATGGATGGATGGATGGATGGACAGACAGACAGATAGATGATTTGTTATTGATTAATTACTTATAAACATCCTAGAGTATGTATGAATGAATGAATGAATGAATGAATGAATGAATGAATGAATGAATGAATAGCTACATACATATACATTATATTTTCTCTTGAAGATGTGCTAAGTGATTGGTGTCTGTAAACTCATTTTTTCAGAGCATGTTAGTCTGACTCACGTGTCATGGTCACTTCACTGAAAGCTTGAAAAGAAGCAAAAGCTTAATGCATTCTGTCTTTCATTATACCTCCATTAAAGATGGAACACCTCATTTGACTAAAGCTTTAATTTAATAACCTTCATCTAGATCTCATTAGGCATGCCTGTTTGACCTAAAAGCCATTGGTCACTTACAGGACTATGAATAGAGCCTTCGCCTACTTACAATCATGTAAAAGCTTCTGATGTAATCATATTGGGTCATATGGTAAAGGGAAAAAAGAATATGCTAAATGCAAGTGACTAATTTTATGTGGCTCCAAATGTCTTTGAGTAATCTCATTGACAGTATGTGCTGCAAGGAAATACTATGCCATCTGGATAACAAACTACATGAACACAGATGAAAAGCCAAGATGGAGAGAGATGAAAGCTTGTTTTGACATAGTATGTGTCATGCAAGTCTATTCTGTAAATAGTGTTCACTACTCAAATGTAGATAGCAATTTCAGACCCCATTATTTACCTACCATCTAGTCATTGATGGTGTAAATGACTTTCTTCTTTCAGACAAACGTAGTTAGAGTAGTTTTAATTTTTATCCATTCTCTTCATGATGTATGATGGTGTTGGGTAGTGGCACTTGATTTTAGCTCTAAAAGTTCATAAATTAGTTATCAAACCATCCCATTCGGCGCCAGGGGGTTAACATGTCTGAAGTGAGCTGATGTGTTTTTGTTGCAAAAATATTTCTAATCCTTATATTATAAACTCAAATCACTGACACATGGTGGCTGCTAAATTCATGTTCTTGAAAGCTACTTGACTGATCTCTGACTCTACATACTGTATGACACATGACAAAACACATTCATAGTAGAAGCTTATGTGAGAGCAGATGAAGGAGGTAAATGACTGTAAATAATTGAAAGTGGGAAATGAGTAATGATTATTGCAATGAATTTAAGTGCTTTTTGAAGCTTAAAAAATGGCCCTAACACAGTTATAAAGCATGAAAAAGCCAGGATATAATGTCAAATACATTAAGATAGGCTTGAGTGTAAGTAAATTATGGGGTGATTTTCATTTTCTTTGGTGAGCTATCATTTTAGGTTTGAGTTTCATTAAGTTGAGCTTCAATAAAATAACAAAATGCAAAAGTGGAGTTCCAGCGAGGCTATAATAGTTTTGGATTTTTCATTAGTTTCAGTTTGTTTTAATTTCATTTTGATGTTTGTTTTAAATTCAGTTAGTTTTAATTTGTTTTAGAGGTAGATTTACAAGTTTTTATATTTTGAAATTGCTTGGTTTTAGTTTATTTTTTCATTCGTTTTATTGTTAGGTGCAAATTCAAAATCATCAGAATAAATATGAAAAAAACTCAATCAAAGATACATGTTTTGAAACATGTATTCAGTGGACAAATGACTACTATCATCTACTTATCCTCAAGTTCAAATACAACAGCCCACACGATAGCAGGCCTAAGTACAATATGTGTGCTAGGCTGCTTCTGAGGTTAGAAGCAGATTAGGACCGTTAGGACTGTTAGGACTCATTCATTCATTTTCTTTTCGGCTTAGTCCCTTTATTAATCAGGGGTCACCAGATTACTAATGAACCACCAACTTATCCAGCATATTTTTACGAAGCGGATGCCATTCCAACCATCTCTGGGAGAGATCCATACACACTCATTCACTACGGACAATTTTAGAATACCCAATACCGCTTTGGACTGTGGGGGAAACCGGAGCACCCGGAGGAATCCCGCAAACACAGGAAGAACGTAAACTCCACACAGAAACGCCCAGCCGAGTGTCAAACCAGTGAGGCGACAGAGCTACCTACTGCGCCACTGCCTCGCCTGTTAGGACTCAACATACCACAACTATGTAGTCAGCAATCATAATTTAAGGAAAGCATCACCATGAAAAGTTTCTTACAATTAGGCCTACGTTTAGCAACCCATCTGAAGCATGATTCTCTTAATTTACACTACACCACGACTTTTTGTTATAAAATAAACTTACGTTTCGCAGATCCTCTCATTTAAGCACTCGGTTTATCCGTGCTGCAGTTGTTCAAGTTTAGTTTACTTACAGATGGTGCTCTGTTCAGTTTACGTTCGGTTCACTGAATCACGCATGCGCAGTATTATCGGTTCACAACTTCTCCAATCTGACCTTCGTACTGTTAATAACTAAATAATTCAGTATTGCTTTATTTCGCATCAGAGAGAGAGAGAAGGGGGGTTGTAGGCGGTATGTTAAAAAGTAAGTATTTTGTGGATAGGAGCGCTTACTGTAGACGCGAATCATTTCAAATGATTCAGTTCGATGTGGTGAACTAGTTCAACCGATTCACTTAGAAGATCTGGTTAAAAAGAACAATTCGATCGCATCCACGATTTACTAATACAGATATAAAATCCATTATTGGGCACAAATGTGTTAAAGAAATAATTTTAATTCTCTGTATTTAACGCTGCCACCGTGCTACTACCATCCACTCGTTATGATTTAAAATTTTTGTTTTTCATTTTTTCATTCGTTTTTATTAACTATAATAGCCTTGGGTTCCAGACATAAAAACTCGATTCATATTCCCTTTATGGAAGTGAAGTTTTAGCAATTCCTGATAAACATAAAAAATGCTGTTTTTGCGATTAGTAAATTCTTTTCTACAAATGGTCTGGACTTAAAACACTCAATAATAAATCACTATAAACTGCTGTACATTTGTCAGAGCTTATAGGCCATTATTGATGCATGATAATCTTCCTGTAGCACTGATCAATACTGTATTGAATTATTGAAAAACAGGCTAACTGTACAAATTCCTAATAATTCACTATAATAGAATTAATGACATTCTCTATTGACTAATAACTAAAGTGTGCTTTCATTCATGCTGTCTCTAAGGATTTGAGATTTAATAGTTCTGACCTACTTACAAATTTTTTTTTTTACACTTTTACATTTTAATTTGATTCACCCTTGATTGTGTGGCAGATCATTTTTGTTGACATGAGAGATTTAGTCCTGTCACACAGAGTCATGACCTAAACTGAACTGTGCAGACTAACAGACTACTATCAAACATCTAATCAAAATGATAATATGGAGTTTAGAATTTTTAGTAACACTTTACATTTAGGTATTACGGAACTTAGGAAGGGTCGTACGTGAAGCCTTTCATGAAATCTTTATAAGCATTATATGGTAGGCTAAATTTTATGAATTAGGGCTGGGTGATTTGGCCTAAAATCAAAGTCCTGATTAATTAAACATTTTAACTCGATTACAATTAATAAACGTTTATTTCATTTGTTTATTTACATTTTTTTTTTGCCCTCATAGTTCACTGACTGGTTTTGTACAGTAAATATGCCAATTAGAGATTTTAAATGAAGGGTACATTACTTAATTTGAAAATAATTGAAGCAAACACACACAATCTACTATCTATTATTATTATTTATTGAACATCAACATTAAACAACTGAAATGAAAACACACACTGCCTAAAACCTAAAGTCACATTTTTCTTTTATAAAAAGTGAAAATGAATAATTTGCATATTTGGAAACAAAATTAATTATTTTCAATGTTTCCAAAAGTAGAAAATAAGCAGTATCCTGTTAGTGTGGTGCAAACGTGTGATGTGTAGTTACATTTTATGACAGGTGCACTGGTATACGACCGTGCAAAGGCTGTGCCGGACCATATAGTACCTGTGCGTTTGATGCAGAGGTATAAATCAGCCTTAACAGAGAAGGGTCACGTGATCCATACGTGCTTGGGAAAGTAATTGAAAAAAATTGACCTGGAAAATTTTGATCTATTATAGGTTCTGATTGTCGATTTCGATTACTTTTCGATTAATTGCCCAACCCAATTATGAATACAAAAGCAGTTTTGTGCATGCATATAACAACTATCATTGTGTCATTCATTATGTCATTTTGAAAGCAAAGATGACAATGTCAATTTAATACTGTCCTAAATGGAACATTAATATTTTGGTTTTTTTTTACTCAACAATTTCAAGGCTTTCTAGTAAAACTTTCTAGTTTAAATTAAGAGTTTACCATTTGGCAAATTTGTGAATTTATGTTTGAAATGGTGGTTTTGGTGGTTGAATAAAGTTTCTAAGCCACCAATTAAAACCTGTTATGAGTACAATCACATTCAGAATCGACTCATTAGTGGCATAATGACTTATATAAGGTAATTTTGCTAGCACAATCTGAAATAAAATACATCAATCAAACCTTATAGTAGCTCTGCTCTTTCTCTCTACATCAGAAAAGCTGTGCATAAGTGTTTAACATTCCTATTTTTTATCAGCTGATAAATCTGGGCATTTAAAATACACATTTGTGACTGTGAATGTCTTCTTACATTATACTGCAAAATGGCTTAGAATAGTGCATAGGTACACAGTTTGGGGTGCATCTCACCAGTTTACACATAGTCATAACGTGTCATAGAAATTATTCTCCTATAGTTTTAAGTTCAGAAGCCCTTGTAACATTAAGAAGTCCACACAGAGTGAAGTTCACTAATTGTCCAAATCACTGGACCATCACTGGGACACATCCATACACACTCATTCACACACATACAATACAATTTAGTTTACCCAATTCACTTGTTCTTGGGCTTGTGGGGGAAACCAGAGCACCCAGAGGAAACCTACTCAAACATGGGGAGATCTCCACACAGAAACTCCAACTGACCCAGCTGGGGCTTGAACCAGCAACCTTCTTGCTGTGATGCGATTGTGCTACCCACTGTGCCACCAAGCTGCCCATTTATAAACTTTAGTCGAGGAAATGATTCCAAACAAGGCAACTTCGATTGATAGTTTCGTCATTACTTGGCAGTTTTATGACAAATGCAGACATGATGGTATAGAAATAGGAATATAGCCTTAACCCCATTATGTCTGTCTATGTCTAACAAAAAAGATATAGACATAGATATGAATAGATAGATATTGATATAATTTTTTCTACAACAAAAGTGACTTACAGACCATCCAAAATCCAGTGTACCCAACATAAATGTCAACAGTGGAAAGGGCTGAATGAAATAACTGGACTGGACAGCTTAGGTTGATAACAATAGCCTGCACTACATGTCCTCACAGTGTGTCACAGCAAAACTCATTGGATTAGTGTCTGTATAGAGCAAAGTCCTGGTGTAAAGAGTATTCTAGTGTCAGATCTATAAACCAGCTTCCAGCAATGCCCGAAGGCATCACTTTCCCATTCAGCCAAACCTACACCTATATGACAGCCTGACAAATGATTACTACTGCCGTGGACGGACTATACTATATCCTGTATGCGGCAGAGAGAAATCATCAAGAACATGGAGACCGGTGCTTATGCTTTCTGTGTGAGAAAATGTATATAGTAAGGATGGTCGAGAAAAAACTGGGCCATCATTTTTGAATTTGGAGCATCTCATCTCATACAGTCATTTCTTTCTTGCTAAAATATATTTTCACATTCAGACACTTACACATTTAGTAATTTAGTAGGCGCATTTGACCAAAGTGATTTGCAACTGAAGAGATTCAACAAGAAAAGGCAATCCGCTTGTTAATTGTGACGTCACGCGAAGCAGCTTCCAGGTCCAAGCGCTCTATTCAACTGTATGGGGAGACTCATGAAATGGTAATAATAAACGCATACAAAGTGATTTAATACTTTCAAAATCACGATCACAATATATATTTCCATGCCTATTATCCGATGGCCAAAAAGTGATTAGTTTTTTATAATTTGTTAAAATGTTGGTATTTGTTTTGCAGCAAGCCCAGAGATTGTTGTGTACACTATGACTTTATATAAAGTTAACTTTAATGTGTGATATGAATAAATAGTTATCATAAACAAACAATTTCTCAACTCAAATGAGTGGCAGCTTGGACCCAGAAACAGTATTACTTACGTCACCAACACGTCAACACTTACTGTAACAAGCGTTGTCGAGCCCAAGGTTTGTCAAGCCCACTCACCTGTGCAGCACACTTTGTGCAAGTTAAAAAGTGAAAAAGTGTGTATTCCACAGGTGGCAGTGTTGGGCAGTACCGTCGCTAAAAGTAGTGACACTACTAGCTTAACTACAGTACATTTCCCAGTAGAGTGGCTGTAGCGTCGCTACATTCTAAATCATATAGCTTTTTAGTAGCAAAGCAATTTTTTAGTCAAGTAGTGCAGTAGCGTCCACACAAGCTACATACAGATCGCGGATCAATAAGTGATGGCACTGACATTTGCAGAGCTGTGAAACTGATGTCTATCCGATGAAAGTAAAGCCATACAATGGCAAGAATGACGATTACTTCTTTCTGTTTTACGGTGGTCCACAACAAACTTTTTGGTGCGTTACTGCCACCTCTCAGTCTGGTCGGTGACATCACCAACCAATTAGGCTAACATGAGAAATTTGCTTGATGGAAAGATGACTGAGGGAGAGGAGTGTGAAGCAAGACATGTTAAGATGCAGTAACGTTAATTCTGATGCTGTGCTCAAAAAATACTTTAGTAATTTATAGTAGTAGGTTACTATTTTTTTTGATCTACACAATAGTGACAAATTATACACAGTTTACTGTAGTGGTAAACGGGTAACTACTGTGGTAATTGATATTACTTCATGATAGTTACTAATGATACTACAATATAGTGTAATTCATTGATGAAAAGTTGTAAATATATATACAATATGATTCCAATTCCTAAATATTTCCCTTTACTATGAATTACTATAGTATTTTAAATGTGTAATATGCTGTTATAGACTATAATTTATTTATGTTTATTACAGCATATTGTTTGCAGTAAATAATTGAACTGAACAATTCTGCCTATATGTTTCATTGACAGTTTTATTGATCAATAAGATATATATTGACTGAATATATATTTATTTGGATTTAAGTTGCTTCGATTTAAAAATGAAAATGGCAAAAAAATAGCTTAGATGTAGCTAAAGCTACTTTTGCCAAGTGGCTTTTAGCTTAGCTTGCTACATTTCCCAGAGGGTAGCTTTTAGTGTAGTTAAGCTACATTTTAAGTAAAGTAGCTAACAGCTTAGCTCACTCCATTCCTCAAGCCCCCTCACCTGTGGGAGGCACAATCAGAATTGATATGGTTTTGGGGTTGTCGTGTGGTGACGTGGGTGAAAAATATTTTAAAAATATTTTCTATTCATTTTGTGAGGCTCAAGATATATTTTTGAAACCAAAAATGTATTTGATTTCAACCTTCAAATACCAGAATGTATTTCTGACTGTATTTAAGGGCCTAAAAACTACATATCCAACCTTAAAATTTAACTTGGATGGTGAACTACAATGATACCTTTTGAAAATAAATAATAATAAAAAAAATAAGAAGAATGGTATTCTAGGGTTGGCACAGACACTCAGTGATTTGCACTGTCACCTCACATCAAGGTCACTGGTTCGAGTCCCGGCTGGACCAGTTGGCATTTCTGTGTGGAGTTTGCATGTTCTCTCCATGTTTGCGTGGGTTTCTTCCAGGTTCTCCAGCTTCCCCTGCAGTTTAAACACATGACCTATAAGTGAATTGAATGAACTAAATTGTCCGTAGTGTATGAGTGTGTTTGAATGAGCGTGTATGGGTGTTTCTCAGTACTGGGTTGCAACTGGAAGAGCCTCCGCTGCATAAAACAAAAGCTGGATAAGTTGGCAGTTCATTCTGCTGTGGCGACCCCTGATGATTAAGGGACTAAGCCGAAGGAATATGTAAAAAGCTAAGAGAAACAAAACTTTAAACACTATATTCAGCTACACAAATGCTCAGATTTCTTTTTTTTTTCCCTTATGTACCCAAATTGACTTTTTTTCACCACAAAGAGTTGCATCCAGTTATATGTTGATGCATTTTCCTTTAAAAAAATCTATAAATAATTACACTATATTTATTGAGTGATTACACACACGCACACACACCTTTTTAGTTTTTATATACTTTGAAATACATTTAAAAATACATTTCCAAAAAGAAAAAATCATATAGGCTGGCACAAGTATGCCGTTAACCTGCTTGTTAAGGCTCTACCCAATTATCGCCTGAACAGTCTGCCCAATTACACTTCTGTCACTTTCTGCTATTTTCGCTTGCAGAGTTTAAAAGGGGAAACAGAAAACACTATTTGGGCAAAAACTCTTTCACAGAGTGCAGTTTTTGCTGCAAAGTGTCGTGGCTAAATGTTCCACAGGGACGACGCTAATTGTTTCCATAATTTCCATAGACTGGTAAGAGTGCCTTAAGTTGTCGCTGTCTGCTCTCTTGATCATCTAAAAGCAGGAGTGGTTTCATTCAGCCATCTGTCGTTTATAGCATCACTAGGCGAGTTTGTGTGTGCGCCTTGGGGATGTCTAGACTTAAATGGTGCATTTTATCGGATGTGAGCTGATAAGTGCAGGTCCTCTCCTGTTTTTTGTTATGTAAAGGCTTTTAAATATATGACATTAGGACTAGGCTGTGCAAAAAGAGGGACAGTGGGTTATGGAAAATAATGGCTCTGGATTTAGGCTATGTGTCCACCAAGGTGTTTTTAGAGCTTGAGATTTTATTTAAAAATCTGAGCCTCATTGGTTGCTATTGTAACATATGAATACAATTTCACCAGATGACCTAATATCTCTATTTGGAAAGAATTTTTAATGTTAGTTCAATTGGGATGATTCTGCTGTAGAAGTTCATCTCCATATAATTTAATAAAGAATCTACAAATTTCCTTGTCACATTTTCATTGTGGTCTTTGCTATTTGCAGTGCATTTCTGTATTTGCATGTGTTGTGATTATTTTCATGCATGTGTTAAGTCAATGATTGATGAATTGATGTTTACAATTTGCATCTCCATAAAATCTAATAAACAATCTATAAACTTTTTGAGGTCACCCCGGCACATTTTCACTATGGTCTGTGCTATTTGCAGTGCATTTCTGTATTTGCACATTGTTGTAAGTATTTTCATACATAACAATATACAATCTCCAAAAATTTTTTAAATAAATAAATAAATAAAAGATAAATAAAATCAAGAAAAAGATACAACAAAAATAAAGCGTTTTATCATTTCCCAAGTCTAACAGTATTTCAAGTGGTAAAATTTTTTTTATGCCTGAATGCTTTTAAAAGCATTCCAGGCATCAAAATCAAATGCAAATGATAAATTATAATACAAAGCAAATGATCGCATTGCTATATCGATGCTGAAACAATATACTGTCCAGCCCTAGTTATAATCTTATTAAAATCACATTTCACTACTCTGCAAGTGGACTTTAATGTGGACTTCATAAGATGTTCTGCCATACAAGTAAGTTACATTTTTAAAGGAGTGAAAAGGGGTGTACAATAGTTTAGTTGTTTTTAACTTAATTAATGTTTTTTTAAACACCTTAACCATCAATGTATACGTTCAAATCCATGTACTTACACCCACAATCGTATGAATCTGCTTGTCACGCAGTGGTTTTTAACTGTTTTTGAATGTTCTGTCTTGTGATTGATTGATACATTGGTTAGTGTATGCTCCATCCAGTCAGTTTAATTTCTGTCAGCTTTGTGTTTTTGATTGTTTGGTTAATATATACTCCGTCAGCTGTTTTTGTCAGCTTTGTGTTTAATTAAAGAATTAATCAACTATTATAACTTAGAACAAAATTTTGTCTAATTCTTCAGGCTTTGTGGCAACTATAGCTGTGTAATAAGCAGGAGAAAGTGCATAGGATGGTTGTATGTGTTGCTTCCTGTTGAGCTGTCAATAAGCCTGTTGGTATTTACTCTGTGATAACATCCTCCTGGATGGACTTAAATAATTAAGTTGAATCTTGTACAACTTTAGAAGCTATTCGGTTAACTAACTGTAATAAAGTGAAGTACAACAAATATGTCTATTGATCATATTTGTGACAGTGCATGGTGACTTCATTTTTTATTTTATTTTTTTTTAAATGAAGGGAAAACTGAATTTTACTGTTTTTTATAGATTTTAATTTCATGTAATTTTTTGACTTCCTGTTATCACTGTGATTTTGTGCAACATTAGCGTAACTGCAATAATACAATTGAGCTTTGTATGTTTAATATCACTGAAAGATTAGACCAGTTAATTAATTAGCTAGTTATGTTTTTGAAGTAATATTATTTCAAAGCTGCCCTAAGCTTTTATTAGGAGGCTTTACTTTGTTAAGGATCTAAATTTCCTGCTTAAACACCAACTGACCTTGGCAAAAAGTTATCATGATGCATCTCTCCTGTCTAGATCGGCCCCTAGTGCTCCTGTGACCAACTAGCCTATATAGACTCATGTTAGTTCACTGTAGTTCCCTGAACACCATCTACTTAATATTCTCATATCATATCCCATTCAGATTTAGCTTAAGGCTGAAAGTTAAAGAAAAACGTTTTATCTGGGCTAACATGCTAAAACAATCTGATAAACATTATTCCAAAATTCATGATGACCCACAAAGCAATTTTAGAGTTTAAAAGCCATCTAATAGGCATTTAAACATTGACGTGGGTCAAATGCCAGTGAAAGGATCAATCATCAAATACACAGACTAGATGTCACATGTACTCATTCATTCCAATCTAACTGATGACTTGTTTTTGGACTATTGTTAGATGTCAGTTAGATTTTCATTGACAGGCTATTTAGTGGTAACACTTTACAATAACAGTACATGAATAATGATGAACTATTATGTAAATGAAACACTATACTTTGAACTCTTGATGAGTTAAGGCAAGCGCTAATCATGAACTAACTTTACAACATTAACCACATGAGTTTTTTTCGTGTTTTTCTTTTTTTGTCTACTGCATATTTACACTGAAAAACTATTAAAAAGTGCTCGACTCTACATCTACATCTGAATGGTTTAAACCAGGGGTCACCAATCTCGGTCCTGGATGGCTGGTGTCCCTGCAGGGTTTAGCTCCAACTTGCCTTAACACACTTGCCTGGATGTTTCAAGTATACCAAGTGAGATCTTGATTAGCTTGTTCAGGTATGTTTGATTAGGGTTGGAGCTAAAATCAGGGTTGGAGCTAAAATCTGCAGGACAACAGCCCTTCAGGAACAAGTTTGGTGACCACTGGTTTAAACACAGGAGATAATGAGTAATTAAGAATAAGATAATAATCAGGAACATGCAGAGGGGGGATTCGAATCCTTAAACACCTTCCCTTTTTTCCAACTCATTCTGAAAACGTAGTCCCGTGGATGTTTCTGGAGACTGCAAAATACATCCCGGGAGGTATGTATTTTTGCAGTTTTGGTTTTTGCAAATCCACGAAAGGCTGCTGTGTGCAAATTTTCATATCTCAAATGTCTCTATCGAGTGCTGTTCTCGCGTAAACCCACCAGAGGCATTCTGACTGAATGATTGACTGTGCGACTGTCCAATCGACTGACCCACCCTCCTCCTTCCCTAAACCCAACCAATTTTACCAATTGACCTGCCTACCTGCTTACATCCCTAAAACTTATTAACAATTTACAAAAGCTGTTCAGAAAAAAAAAACCTTGTCTGATTTTTACTACATTTTCAGATTTTACCACATGCTCGACCTGTTATGAAATTGTTCTCTTTATTTTTTGGATTCTGTTTTTGTCTTACATGATTTGTGGAACCGCTCTTCCCTGGACTCGAACCCGGTTGTCATCATGGTCAGTTCCTTTCTTCGTCTCAAGTCCGCCGACATACACAACGATCTTACTAGACAAACTGGTTGCGACGGCAAAGCCCTCCACATGTAGGTAAGTGGTCAGCTGGTAAGTGCGAAAAGGAACGTGTGAAATGAAATGCAGCCATACGTATCTCCGGCTACATAATTCGCAGTCTCCAGAAATGTCCATGGGACTACTTTTTTAGAATGAGCCTGGGTTGTTTTTTTTTCCCTTGGAGAGAAATTGCCCCCTCAAAATGAAAGTGTCCCTCCTTTGTGCATGGATCTTCCCTTACTCTTCCACTTGATGCACAGATTCCCCCCTGCTCTTCGAAAGGTCACTGCATGACACTGGTAATGATAATGTGCCCCTCCTAGTAAAGTCATGAAATAAAGTGGAGAAACAGTTTACTGACGCTGAGTTTTGCTATTATATACATGTGATTCTCATGAGTTAAGTTTTAGTTTTGGTTCAAGACTGTATAAATTATATAAGAAACACTGTGAGCTATTTTAAAAAAGGAGGGGCTACTCAATATGCACCTCCCTTTTTATGTTTCAGGTGAAATTACATTACAACATACAACATGTCAAACAAAAGCTGCACATTCTAGGGCGCATCAGGGGACCTTTACATTTGTTAGGGAATTTTTGGTTAGTTTTGTCAATCCGAATCAGAAAAAAAAAAAAAAAATCAGGAAAGCCATATAAGGGCTTTAGTATTTGCAGAAAAAAGTCTCTGGCCTTTTGATGCAATGGTTTCTGAAGAGAGTTCATTGTTCCTGGCAGAAAAGTGTTAGATAAACAAGTCTCGCGCTACAGCACAATGTGCGTCTTGGAAAGGGCATCTGGGTCCCAGGAAGTAATTACCCTCAATCTACACACAAAAAGGCTGTGTGTCATCTATGGGCCAGTAATGAAATGGGCAATTATGTAGTTCATTATTTTTAATGCAAGCTGCCATGTTGAACAGGGGCGTGGAGAATCCACCAGCGTTCTCTCCTGTGCCGTAAAAGTAGTCATCAAAGGCAGCGAGGGAAATTGCTGCACACTAGCAAGCTCTGTGTCGTAGCGCTCATCACATTTTGATTCCCCCAGCAATTTATGCACACGAGATCAAATGCATTTGACTTTGCGGGATTCATTCAAGGTCTATTTTTGTGGAAACAGTTACATCTGAGGAAGACAAACAAAGAGAACAAATAAAATTATGAAAAAAAAAGAAACATCTAAGACTGGGGCTTTTTGGCATTTAATGAATCTGAATGCATTTTTAAAATATATAATATAATATAATATAATATAATATAATATAATATAATATAATATAATATAATATAATATAATATAATATAATATAATATAGTACTTAGGCTTGTTATAGTTTGATATTTATATTAGGGGTATCTTGTCTTAATTATTGTTAATTACGCCACTGTTTTAAAGTTTGGTAACACCTTTACTTCTTATGCTCAACAAGTTTGCACATATTTCAAAAATATAGAACAAAAATTTACATTTTGCTGTATAAAAGCAATATTTAAAAAATAAAAAATAATTAAATGAATAAAGAAGACCACTGGACCATTCACACACACATGCACTTGTACAGATATCTTTGTGGGAACTTCCCATAGACGTAGTGATTTTCATACTGTACAGACAGTGTGTTTTACCAGTGTATTCTGCATTTTTACACTGTCAAAGTAGTTTATTCTATGTGATTCATGAGGTGTTCTACTCATGAGACTTTGAAAAAAAAATCCCAGCAAAGTCAAAATGTACTGGTCCCAACAACATATTCCCCACAGAAATACACACACACACACACAGGCACACGCACGCGCACACACACACACACAAACACACACACACGCACGCACACACACACACACACACACACACACACACACACACACACACACACACACACACACACACACACACACACAAACAAACACACACACACACACACAATTTGCAGCAGCAAACGGAACTGAAGTCATTAGCTGTTGGATGGGCTCATCAGACATCCTAGAAAAAATGAGAAACTGCAAGACAATAATCAATCACAACAGAATCAATCATGCAGGAATCACCAGTGATTGTTCTAACGTTTCATTATACTTTGGCCCTTCTAGAGATTTCACTTTAATTGCTTACATTTGGTGGATCTGCTTGCTTCCAAAAAATTTGCATAAAAAGTTCAGCGAGCATTATTTCAGCAGGAATCAACGGTATAGCAAAACGTATAACACATACAAAACTATTATACAGGGTTTTTAATACACTTTTATAAATGGTTATTATTTATTGTTATTAGTTTTACAATTGCTGCAGATTTCTCAATTTGGACTTTTGAAAAACACTTGACAAATTTCTAACCAACTTTTAGGTTGGCACTGCAGTTCATTATACATTCAGAATGAACTTAAAATATCAAAACACTTCATTAATTCACTCTTTCATTCTTTTTCCACAGTGGAATGAACCGCCAACTTATCCAGCAAATGTTTTACACAGATGTCCTTCCAGCTGCAACCCAGTACTGGGAAACACCCATAATTTTAGACACCTACTAAGGACAATCTACTGTTTACAGCAAGTACATATTTGCAGGATTGTGTGTGTTTGTTTCGTTGGAATTGAATGTTTGCATAAGTTGAATACAACTTGAAATATCAAAACATCATAATATTGTGCACAAAGTCATTCCGGGGCTGCACGGTGGTGCAGAGGGTAGCACGTTCGCCTCACAGCAAGAAGCTGGATAAGTTGGCGGTTCATTCTGCTGTGGTGACCCCTGATGAATAAAAGGTCTAAGCCGTAGGAAAATAAATTAATGAATGTTTTGAACTCCGATTTAACAATTTGAAAAAGCAAACATGTGCAAATTGGCCTGTCAGTACACAGAATTTTAGCAGTTGTATTGAAACGAGTATAGAAAAAAATGGAAATTAAAAGTAGTCAATGAACGCATGCTGTGCCAAAGCAATGATAAATTACCCACACTTTAGCTCAAACAAACTGCTGCTGTACTCACTGTGGGTAGAGTTTTGTGAAAGCCACCAAAGCATTGAGAAATGAGTCATGGCGACTGTAAAAATACTATAACAATTAAAAGCATTATATTGTCCTATATATTTTGTAATTCATAATAGATTAAATTACAGTGACTCACAGTTGAATAATGAACTCGTCCAAGCATTGAGGAACAGAACTGGGCCACTCGCCTTCATCTCGCTTCTCCAACACTAATTGGACTGTATAATTAGAACAGTGCAGGGCTAAAGAACAAAGCTGAGGGAAATTAAAGGAGAAATCTGTCAACAAAATCTGTTGACTATGATATTATGTTGCGTATAAGAGACATGCATATGAAAATCAACTATACTAATAGGCTAGGATGAGACGAGGTCAGGTTTATTAATGTGGCTCATTCCACTGTGCCATTTTCATTTCTTTGTTCAATGAATAAAGTTTAAAAAAACAATGAACTAGGACATGACATTACCCCCTTGTTGATGTGAGAATAGCACTGTGTGTAGTGAGAGTATCACAAATCTGTTTGCATTATTAAAACAATAACACGGGTCTCAGCTAAACAACAACAAAAGCAAAACAGACTACACAATGACAAGTGATTTACTGCTGAGAAATAAAGAGGTGTTTGTAATGGGATTCATGCAATTTGAAATGCATTCTGAGATAAACCTAACAGCTAGTTATTTACTTCAGTTCTATTTACCTTATTCTCCGCCGACGAGCGGGCGCTGCCCTTTGAATCTTTTTGGTTTGAGACTTCCGGTTTCATTTACTTCCATTAATTTTTGACGTTAAAAACTGCTCGTTACGCTGCTTAATGTTGGAATTTGATATTTTCTTATTATAATATTCTACTTGGTCTGTATAGTCATGCAAACATTTGTTTGTAGAGCAAGTAGTTTGACCGTTTTCTGCCGTTTATTATTCCTAGTCATTTCTCCCATAGGCGACTGAATCGGAAGTTCTAAGACAATCGCGAAAACAGGCGCACTTCAGCATTTTAGAATAAGGTCAATACACTATGTTTATATATATATTTTAAAGGGCCCCTATTATGGGTTTTTGAAAATGACCTTTTATGCCTCTAAGTAAAGTAAAATATCCAGCTAAGGCTAAGTGCACCATGTTTAAATCTATTGATTCATCTATAATGGTCATTTATAGTCATATTCATCTATAGTCGACTCATAGTGGTTCAAATGAATCGTCGCTGTGTCTTTAGCCGTGTTGGCGTGACATCGAAACAGAATTCAAGCCCTGCCCATTCGTTGCACGTGCAGACCCAGGAAAATTGAAACCCCTGGCCCCGCCCACCAACACTGTAGAAAGAAAAAAAAAGGAAGACAAGCACAGAGGCTAATTGAATCATATTGCGAAGACACTGTGCTCTGTAGTTTAAGGGAAAGTTAGGGTTATTTTTCCTACCAAAAGTGGAGGCTCTAAAGAGTTTGCGGTTTAAGTTTATTTATGCAAAAAATACCTCAGCATTATAGCCCCAGCCAGTGTTCCCATCATTTTTCTGACGAGTGCTTGAGCAATCTACACGCTTACAACAGGGGATTCATTGGTCGTTTGTTAAAGGAAGGATCTAAAAACACAGAGCTTGACAGGAACTTTACAGTGCACAGTTTATGGATCAGTTCCTTCCTCCAGTTCACACGTGTAAGTAAGTGCGAATAAAATGGTTGCCTTAATGTTTTTCTAGCTTGCAAATAATTTATTTAATTGTGTTTTGTTACTTGTAACTGCTCCACGTGGTTTGTACTGTGTCTGGTTAACTCTACACCACGTGGTCTAAAACCACGTTAAAAACATGTCGCGTGAAGCCTTCTTTACGGATTTAAATTAGTTTGTGAGCCCGTGATCCACCGGCAATTGTCGCTGTTATAGCCACCGTCAGCTGTTTCTACACATGTGTGGTGGTCACGTTTTCAAAATAGTTCAGCTTTTACGGCTGTGGATTAATACTGAATGCATGTCTTGGTTAAGAATAGAGCAATTTGCTGGTGCTAAACTGCATTGCTTTAATGCACTCCTGCACTGGGCTCACACATACACTGCACTCTGACTACTTGTTGATAAGCCGTGGTGGGCATTTCTCTCTGTCTCACGCTGAACACAGTCGACCAATCACAACAGACATGGTCATCGGACCAATCAGCGCAGACTAGCATTGTGCTAAGGATGGGTTTGGGAACAAACAAATCTTTGAACAAATCATATGGGAGTCATTGGGATAATTAGGTAAAAATAAATGCATATTATAAGACAAAGAAAGTGTTTTTTGACCTTGCATGCTTATGTTGGAGACCCCCAAAACCAAAATTTGACATTTTTAATGCATAATAGGGACTCTTGAGTTTATATTTTATCTTAGTTGTCATAATTAAAGTAATCAGAGTAAATTGTAAATCAGAGATGCTCAAACTAGGGCTCACTGGCCAAAGATGGCTCTTTGTATCCTTTGATTTGGCCCACCAGAGGGAAAATGATTGGGAGATTTGGGAAATGCCTTTAATATTATACATATTTTTTTTTATTTTAATGTAACTTTAATGTAATACAGTTTTCTTTATTTACTTTCGGCCAACAGCTCTCAATCAAGCTTGGATTTTGGCCATTCATAATTTAAAAAATTGGGCACCCCTGCTCTAAATGGTGAACTGACAACCAAATTTGACCATAACTTTTGTGTTTTTTCAACTCCAATCCATACCGACCAAAGACTATAACTATTTTAAAAGGTAGATTCATTTTCAAGTCCTGTCAGACAGGTCAAAAAGTTTGTAAACAATTTAGTCACCAGCTCAGGACTGAATTGCAAGTCATTGCCAATATATAGTGTGCTGCAGCCCAAGGCTTGAATCCCAATGTCTCTTCTTTGACCAGCCTTATACAATACCTCAATTATTACCTTTCATGCTTTGAACAATACGCTGACTTGCTACACAATGTTGAGAGAAAAAAATGAAATACAAAGAAAATCAAAAGAAGAATCAGATGTAGCATGGTGATTTATGTGGAATTCACCCAGCATCATCAGTCAGCCAAATTGATCAACCTATTTCACCCCACTTCAAATTGTGTTAAAATATTTTATCTGCTCTTGGTCGCATGGTAATGATGTATTCGGCTCGCAATAATCAGGGTCAGAGTGTTGATGAGCTGCCAGATTGTGTAGGAAAAGTCCATTTCTGTGATGAGGCTAATCAACAGGCTAGATCATCATCACCACCACTACCACCATTAACAGCAGAATAGCCACTTCTTCAGTGCTAACAAAAACAACAAATTATCAATCAACTCTGAAGGATGAAACAGGAAGAAAATGCACTGGTGGTTTAGGTGTGGTGCGCGCGAGCTGTTACTGTGTGGTTAATGGTGGATTGGAGGAATTAATAGACGCATAATTGTGTTGTATGTATTATCATTTCATATATTTTTACATGCATGCTTGACAGCCAAATTCTAAAAAGATGGACACTGATTTAATTTGGACTAAAAAACATTAAATAACTCAGTACATTGTATATGTATTAAATCTGTATTAATAGATGAAGTAATCAAGGTTACTCATTTTTGTGTGGTGCAACATTACTGTTGGATTCAATATATCCGGCGCAGCATTATATTTAATTATAAATCTTTCTAATATAAATAAATATATGAATAGAGTAATATCTAATATAATATTTCTAATATATTCTAATAATCTTCCAGCATTGAAGTGTACCTTGTTTGTTAACAAATCTGTAGTAAAATGGAGTGGAAACTTGGGGATGTTCATAATTATGACACATCATCACTATGAATAAGATTTTATGCAAGCTTATGACAACTGTTACTGTCATTCAGTCAGTTATGCCATTTTAAATGCAAAGGTGACCTTGCTTGAGATGTCTTTGTTATGACAACTTGACATAACCAAAAACAACATAACCTGTCTGTCAGTGTCTTTATCCTGACAATTTGAGATTTGTAAGACAACATAATATGTCATAAATCTGTCATAAACATGATTGTCATGAGGTCATTATAACTGGTCCATGAATTCTGTAACAGCGTCATTATTAGTTTCCTGACCTCAACTACAACAGTACAAATTGAATTTGTAATTAAAATTCCATTAAATGTTCATGAGGATAAAATAATTAGACAGATTATTGACACTTCACGGAGAAACTTTAGGGTTTTGACCCACTGAAAAAACTGATAAGAAAAATGTTCATGATACAATTATACGATGCAAACAAAGGACAAGTTCTTACTAACGTGGTCTAGTACTTCATTAAAAATACATGTCATGCCTTTTCCTTATGTTGGGATCAGAAAGAAGACTATCCAGGGTTTTTTAACATCTTGGCACTGTAGAGTGTTTTCTTGTCTTTAGAGCGCCTTTATTGTTTGGTTTCTGTGTAGATCTGCAGAGGCAGAGTTAAACCTCGCTATTGTGTAATAAAGTGTCCACAACCTGTCATATTGGTAGATAGGCTCCAATACAAGCTGTTTCTATGTAGACTGAAGAGAAAGTTGAGCTCTAAACTGTTTTTATACAGTAGAACAATGTCTTATAAGTTGATATGAGCTCTTTTTTTTATATAAACATTGCTGCATCACCTATTTTCTCACAATTATCTAAAACAGATCGTTTAGGATTCAGTCTCTCCTTACTACAAGAGCACTTTGCTCCAATTGGTCAGTCAACCCAGTCCGTTGTGATTGAGCTACCACTTACAAAACGTGTCAGAAACCAAACACCCATTGCAATATCAACATTTTTGCTACAGAGACCTGTTTGGCACTTGAAAACAAAATAGTTTTGTCTAACAATTCCGTATGTACTCACCGTATGCACTCAACTCTAGTGTATAAACATAAAAAGGTTGTTTTGCCATTGACTCTAAACTGTGCTGAGTAACACTGAAGTGTCCAACATTCCACACATCACCATTTTGGTTAAAGAAGTGCATCACACAAATATTAAAAGTTCTATTTTTCTTTTTGAATATGTCACTGTTTATACACGACCGCACTATTTATGGAGCCATATAGTGCAAAAGTAAGCAAACTGTGATGCACCAAGTGATATGAACAGTGAAGATAGCATCAGTTTTTTTTTTCTGTATCAGTCTAAACCTCAAGTCATTATCCTCTGGAAATGCATGCAAAGTAAATTTGCTTTAGCAGCACAGAAAACAGCATCATTTTGAAATGTCTACAACATACACCAAAATCTTCCAGTGCTTAGCTAAGCTACAGTGTTTGAGGGCCAAAGCTAAATTTGTTTGCAGGCAGTCAATAAAGACCAAAAACTATCATTATGCAAATCTATCAAAGGTTGTTCAGGAATTAAAGGATTAGTTCACCCAAAAAATGAAAATTCTGTTATTAATTACTCACCCTCATATCATTCCAATCCCCTCAGACCTTCGTTCACCTTCACAACACAAATGAAGATATTTTAGATGAAATCTGAGCTCTCTAATCCGAGATAGACAGCAAGGGTCTTAATATGTCCAAAGTCCAGAAAAGAAACCAGAAACATTATCAAAACATTGCATGTGACTTTAGTAGTTCAATTAATCACATAAAGCTCTAAGAACCTTTTTGTTTGCCTTTGTCTTCCCTATCAGATCAAGGTGCGTGTTTAAAATGGCATTCTTACCTGAGCTGAAAAACTTTGAAGAACAAGGTAATTTTTACAGTTTTTTGGCATACAAAAGTGTTCTTAGAACTTCAAATGATTAGAGTTCATTTGATTACAGACATCTTGTCAAGGGGTTGCTATCTATGGAAGATAAGAGAGCTCTCGGATTTCATTTAAAGTAACTTAATTTGTGTTCTGAAGGTCTCAGGAGACTGGAATTATAAGAGGGTGAGTAATTAATAGCAGAATATTTATATTTGGGTGAACTAACCTTTTAAGAATGGAACTACTGATGACCTATTTTAGACACATCAGAATCAACAATAACTCCTTTTATCATGCACTTTTATCTTCGAAACCTTTTAGAGCTTCTACATTCACAAACATTTATAGTATACACTACAAGAAAGGTAATAACTGAAGCATAAAAAGAGCATTTTAAATCATGTTACATAATACTGTATCCTCTTACTTTTCAATACCCTTCATGTTGGAATAAAATTTTAAAACTAATAACATGAGAGTTCAGCTGAATGCTAATTTGAAAGTCAGATTAGTAAAAAATTATGCCTGAGGCACAAGAAAAAAGGGGTGTGAGGAATACAAAAAGAACAGTGATGCACTTATTATCATTAGTCAGGTTAAATTGACGGTCTTATAGAGTTCACCAACAACTGACAAAATTGTCATCATTTACTCATCATACACTTGTCATTAACTCATAATTTAAGATTCTTCCCTCTATTGAATCCAGTAAGTAGGGAAAATAAGTAATGAGCATGATTTTTCTCAGAAAACATTTTTCTATTGGTGTCGTTGGTAACAACCAAAGAAAAATCCATAAAATAATAAAATCTAATTAGCTTACAAAATAAGATTTTGATAATAATGAAATGACACAGGGAAAAAGTATTGAACACATGAAGAAAGCAAGGTGCAGAAAGTCAGTGAAAGTCCAGACAGCAGCAGAAATCTGCAAGTAATTATTCAGCAATTCCCTGCCCTTTATCATTCATACATTCATAATTTTTTTTCAGCTTAGTCCCTTTATTAATCCGGGGTCGCCACAGTGGAATGATCTGCCACCCTAAATCATTGTAAATTAATATTAATTGCTTCAGTTCAGCATCTACATTACCAGGGTGATGAAGATTAAACCAGAGCAGACATTTCAGCAAGACAATGATTCAAAACACAAGGAAGGAAACCGCTTTCAGAAAATGCTTTCAGAAAAAAGGAAATGAAATCAAGCTGTAGAATGGCCCAGCCAATCACATGACTTGAATCAAATAGATTTTTATTTATTATTATTTTTTTTTATATTTGCATTGTTTGGGTTTTTACCAAAAATCTGGTTAAATTCCATATCAACAGCTCAGAAATGTTCCCAGAAAGAAAAGAAAAAAACATGACATGTTCAATACTTATTTGTCCAGCTATATTTAGAAAAATGCTGAAAGCCTGAAGCCACTGACTTCCATAGTATTTGTTTTACTATTAAGAATGTCAATGGTTACACATTTCTAATAATTCCCTAAAAAAATTCCATTGTATTCAACGACAACAATAAAAGAAACCTATAAAGCAGTGGTCACCAAACTTGTTCCTGGAGGGCCAGTGTCCTACAGATTTTAGCTCCAACCCTAATCAAACACACCTGAACAAGCTAATCAAGGTCTTACTAGGTATACTTGAAACATCCAGCCAGGTGTGTTGAGGCAAGATGGAGCTAAACTCTGCAGGGACACCGGCCCTCCAGGACCAGGATTAGTGACCCCTGCTATAAAGGTTTAAAACTACTTAAGTGTGAGTAAACAGCGAGTCCATTTTTATTTTTTGGTGAACTGTCCCTTTAAACACTGACTCCTAGTAGTTTGCACTCATGATGACCATAATGTACCCTTACATGACAATCAAGTATTCAAGACAAGAGCACTAGCAAGTTTTAGCTGAACATTGTGTTATCATCATCCTACTTTTTAAGACCAATTTGACTGTTCAAAGACACTCAAATAAAATTAAAGAATGTATTCTCGACACTGTAAACTAATTAAAAACATCAGGTTGTCCTAATTAAATGTTACTTGAAAAGGCACATGTTGGATTTATTCTGTACCTAAAAAAACGACATTTATAAATTTCTTCAACATCAAAGTCAATAAAAACAAGAATTTAAATCTTAATAGCTGAAAACAATCAAGTATAAAACTCAGCCTGTGGGAATACCCAGAAGCACTTGTGCTTGAATTATTTAATTATGTATACTTTGGTTAAGCATAGGAGATTATGCAGACATGCAGTATTTGTTTAATTATGCTGATGTTGTTTCGTCACAGTTGATAGTCATGTTTTGTAAGAGTTCGCAGTAGGATGATTAGTTTTCTTCTTTGAACCTGTGGCCTACTTAACTTAAGCCACTAACATATTCTTCCTTCTATTAGTAAAATATATCACAATAATCATAAACATGAGCTCGGTTAAGTATAGCTGCTCCTTTTTCACTTACATGATTAAATTCACCGTTTCAGATTAATAAGTGCACTTGATGAGGTTTTAATTAGATAAATTTCCTTAAGAAAATATCAGTATACACCACATTGTGGGAAAACACAATCTTGACAGTTTGTACGATTAGTCGACCAGAACGTGTTAGCCTGTCAAAAACATGAATCTAATCTTGTCATCATTTTAACTAACTGTCTTGTTAAAATCGCTGATTGTTCTGTCAGCAGGTATGTGTACAGATTGCCTTACTAATTGGCTAATGCTGCTGTCACAGGAAATGATTCCACTTTTGAAACTCACTCAGTACCCAAAAAAAGCTGTCGTCCTAAACAATCTCACGTTACTTGTGACAGGCGTGCGCATTTAGATCAGTAAAAGCAGCCGTTGTGTTGACGGTCTGAAGTCATCATCATCATTACGGTGGCTATTAAGGCAGTCCGTGGGCTCTTTATCTGCATGTTGTGAGGCTCGTGGGAATTGATCAGGACTGGATTGCAACACAGACTTTTCACAGTTGATTTATAAGTCCTAGGAAAGTAATAAAAGGTGCCCACTCAAGCATTTGAATCCAATTATCTTTCACAGAATGCCGTTGTTATCCAATTAAAACTCTCTCTGCTCATGAGAATTATAAGAAGTTATTTTCTTGCTTTTGACAGAGGTGATTTATACTAAATATTGCACAATGTTGATCTAGAATGGCAGGGCACATCGTATTGGCTTAAAAAAAGGAAATGAGGAAAGGCACTGCAGGTTAAACTTGAATAAATAAAGAAACTGTTAGATGTCACCAGTGTTTTATTTATTTATTTATTTTTTTTATTTGAGATGTTCGAATATATTTCAATATACAATATACAATTGTGCTAAGTTAAATATATTTCTAACCAAATCTAAATAATGAATAATAAATTAGTTTGCTTTTTTGGGGGGGGGGGGTTTACAGAGAGAAGTTTCTTCTTTTACCTCTAAAATGTACATAATCAGGCACACTAAATATGTAAACATATCCCACTCTAAAACCCTTCAGAATACAGATTTTAATGTACTCTGAAGTTTGGTATGTATTATGTAGGTCCAAGCGAAGAAATAAACATTTAAGTGAAGTTTATTTATTAACTAAATTCGAGAGGAGCACATGCTTATGATTGACCACGGCTGGTCCCGCATGATCTAACTCACGATTCACCATCATATGATTCCTAACTCACCATAAATAACCAGACTTTCCTACCCTTAGTTATCTTTGTCTTGAAGAATCTCCCCTTTTACCCCATCTCCCCACTTTTTTCTTGATGGGGTGCACTGTAAAAAAATCTGTAATTTTACAGGTTTATTTCCGGCAGCTGGGGTGCCGAAAAAAATAAAAATAAAAAAAAGTAATGGCTGTTAAATTACAGAAAATTACTGTAAAATAATAGAGGTTCAATATTACAGAAATTTACCAGAAATTTACATTTAAGGAAATTTATGTAATTTAACGTTCATTGTTTTATAATACATGTCTGTGATTTAACATCAGTTATATTACGTTTTTTTTCCTGCACCCCAGCTGCTGGAAATAAACCGTAAAATTATGGATTTGTTGGCACAGCAGCCCAGTGGTTAGCACTGTTGCCTCACAGCAAGATTGTCAAGTCTTTACCAAGCCAGTTAATGTTTCTGTGTGGTGTTCTCTCCTGTGCTTGTGTGGGTTTCCCCTGGGTTACCCAGTTTCCTCCCACCATCCAAAGACATGCAAAAGTGAGTCGACTAAACCAAATTCGCACCAATTAGTCTTACAGTACCGTATTAGAAAAGTCATTTAGCATATTTTGCAATTTCTTGTCTCTTGAAGCAAGTAATTAACTTAGCAAATGCTGTCTGTTTCAGACAAAATGATAATAAAAGTGGGATGGGTCAAAGGTGTATCAATTCCTCCTCATCCAATATATATTCCACCTTCAATGATGAAGCACACCCTTCTGCCTCCACCCTCCGGCCTGCCCTTCAATGCCCAGCTCAAAGAGAGGCAGTAGAACCTCAACTCTTAGGAGCCGATCATACCGAACATGTTTTTTTTACGTTGAGAGGTGCCCTTTTTTGAATGATTTACTAACGGCTACAAGCGTTTTATGTGCTGCTTAAGGCTGATTTATACTTCTGCATTGAGTGATTGGGATGACCCATGACGCCAGCCTTGCATGTTGCTGTGCATTTATAATTCTGCATGCTGTTTGTGTTCCTCTGCAATAACACTTCTGAAATGCTGGCTGGCAGTGAAGGTTTTTATTTTCCTCTGTGTCGAGTTTCTTTGCTGGTATTTTGTTTTTCTGAACCCTTCTGAACCAGTAGCTAAAACTTGCTCATTCTGAGGCGGGAACAGGCAAACATGCAACAGCTTTAATCATAATTTAAACATAAAACAAAGATTTTCACCAAGAGCTCCTTCACAGGACTCGACATTTATGGACAATCACTCCAACAGGGCTTGTGTGGCTCTCATCCTCGCCTACACTCGTCAGTACTACCAAGCCGACCAATCACATTGTTGCGACTTGAAGTAACATTTTTAGAAAGGTGCACGTCAGCGTCGGTGTCAGCAACAGCGAGGGATATGCGACCACTGAAAGTACGCACACAGTTGAAAAAAAAAGTCTTTGAGCGGCAAAATCATGTTACGGCATTAGCGCCTGATTCATTCTCCAATCAAATGAAAGCAGAGGCGGAGTTTCCATTGAGGTGACTGCAGTGTTTGTGTTGTCAGGACAACCATGGAGACTTTTGAAGATGGACTAGAGACTTGTGGTTGCTGTTATCCGGTGCTGTATGACTCACAAATCTTGACTTTTTCAATATTATTAAATAAATTATACCAAAATCAACAGCAACACTCTCGCAGAATATCCAGCTGAATCAGTTGTTGCCTAGCAACATAAAAGCACACCGCACCTCTTTTATTCTTGTCAACAAAAAAAGCAGTGTGGTGTGCCTCGCGTTTTAAGAACAGAAGCGCGTTCGGTGTAATAAGCCTCTTAGTGAGCAGTATATCACACCATAGCAATTCCTAATTCTTCATTAACCATAAACAGCAGGGGACTTCTTGAGATCGACCTAAAGTCAAACTTCCCTCACACCCAGCAACAGGAGGGTGCCCTGGGCTCGAGGATCTTATGAGCTCAGGGCTCTCTCCCGGGACAGCATGCCACACATGCTTTATAATCAATCATAGCTAAGTGTGAACTCTTTAAGTGTACTTTGAATGTTTGAAATCTTAAAAATTAACTGGTGCTTAAAAACAAAAAATAAACAGTTTATTTGCCTGCAGTGTCTTGACTCAAACACTACCAACTGTGCAAACAGAAAGCAAATTTCTATATTAAGAACTGAAATGATCAGCTTAGTATAAATGTCATCACATTTTTGTAGTTGCTGCAAAAGGACAAATACACAGTAGAGGCACTTCTTTTTACTTATCTGGAATCATGAATTTTATTAAGCAATAGAAAATATACACCAGGGAAAATATCCTTTTTTTTTTACGAGTTCTTTTTTTTTTCTCAATTTTAGACTTTTTCTTCAAAAATCAACTTCCACTTGTAGAGGCCAGTGAAAAACAACTGAAGTCAAATAATCCCACAGCAAAACTGGATGATCAGAAAAAAAATCAGTCTTCACCGCAGTTCCATTTGACCAGACATAAGGGAAACGACACAAACTTGTGGTTTTTACTGAACATGCGCAGCCATTAGGGAACGTGCTGCTGGCCTTTCTCTGGAAAGACTCTGCTGAGCATTTGTACTTCGGGTCCCCAGCTGTCCAGCTCACTGAGGTCCAGCTCTGGGAGGTCCAGAGAGCTGATGGAGCCAGACAGGGAGCCGTGACCCTCATAAGCGTACGTCTGAAGCGAATCGTACGGAGGGCCGCTTGTGTCCCGGTCGGCCTCCACCACTTTCAGCTTTATCACCTCATGGATGTCGTCCTCTGGTAAGGTCAAAGACGGGCTAAGAGCCTCGGAACCCATAACCCTCCATACCTCAGACTGCAGGTCCTTCCTCATCCTCATCTCTTCGGCTGCTGCTGGGTTCCTCAGCGCCACTATATCGAAGGCCTCTGTGTCTTCCTCTCCCCCTCCTTCATCATCATACGTGACTACATTCTCTCTTATGTCCTCGGCTGAGATGATCAGAGGCTCCTTCTTGCTCTTCTTGCTGCGGAGTGTGACAAACAGAACCACGATGGCTGCAAGAGAGGAGACACAAGCGCAGTTTGTTCAGCCGTGTAAATGGTGATGGGAATTAGCTTTACCAGTCTCCTGAGCAGGCGACGCATCGCATGGGCGTACAAAATGAGTGCAATCATACGCCTGCTGACATTTTCATACTGGGAAAAGCTTTGTCTGGGTAAATAATCAGTTAATCAGTCATGTGCTGATGTGAAATCAATGATGTTTTCGCATAAATAGCCACAAGGCTCTTTATTCAAACAGATTAGAGTTGTTTTAAAACCTAGTGGGCTGGCTGTTTGCCTACACAGGCATGAGTTTTACTTGATGTACTAAAACAATAATCTATAACAAAGAAAAAAAGAGTTACAGTAAAAGTAATCACAAAAAATAAATTGAAAAGTGCAATGACTTTAGTTTCATACATTTTTAAATGGTAGAAAATACAGTTATGATGGATTAAAGAATAGTTTGAATAGCACAGACCCAGCCAATCCTCACCTCCAGACAGATAAAAGATGACCTTAAATGATCTCTGAGTACCATAACAGTCAGATGACATTTGAAGAAAGCTCAGCTGTTAGCAAGAAGCCCCATAAATTGATTACAATTTGCCAAGTAACACATTAACTGGTCCAAAGACAAAAGTCTTTATAAGTCTAAAATAAAAATTGTTCTTTTCATGTCTAGTGGTCACTGACAGCATGTCAGGAGACCCACATGAACTAAATTCAACTCTTGTTACACTTTAAAGACAAAGTGGTTGTGCAAAAATTGTTATCTGGGATGTTTCTAGTGTTGTGCTAGGCCTATTTGTGGTTTATCATGGATCATGAATCAGTGTGAATACATCAAAATGCTTGAAGAGATTAAGGTAATTTATGCTGAAAATGAAATGCCCCTGAAATGAATGCTCAAACGAATCAAAGACCCAAAACATACAAGTAATCAAGCAACAACTTGGTTTCAGGCAAAAAAGGGATTGGGGTAATGGAGTGGCCAGCTCAGTCCTCTGAACTCAACCCAAATAAACACTTTTCAGGTTAAATTAAAATGCAGTTTCTAAAGCAAAATCCAAAATGTATGAGCACTGTTATTAGTTTGTTTATAAAGGTCTAAAAAACATACAGCAGTCATCAGAAAACAAATATTAGTTTAGTAATATGAACTAGAGTTTAAAACAGTTAATAAGTGACTCATTTCAAAGAGAAAATATTTTTGAACAGATTAATATTCCTTTTATTAAAAACACACACACAGAAATCTCTTATCAGTTTAATTCAGACTTGAATGTGAAATGTTTCCATTATATCTGAAATATGGAAATATAAGTTAGTTTAAAATATTTGCACTGTATTGACTGTTTGTAAGGCACAGCTAATTTTTAACACAACTGTGCATGTAAAACAAAACTTGTCATGCCACAGGACTTGATCTATTTTTGGCACTTTGTTAATTAAACACTGACTGGATTAATTGTTCACTCATCTGTACATGTTAAAGAAGCGAGAGATTTTCAACACCGCATATCTAATCAACTCCTGATGATCCCATTTTATTATGTGAATTATCACTCAGTGAGTTGTTTATGTCTGCTAATGCATTTGAAATACAAAAAGCAACCAAATGCAAAACTTTAAAGCAAAAGCTTTTCATCAACTTGTGAATCATACTAATATATTTCATTCATTTACTAGAAAGTTTGTGAAGTCCTGACATGTCTTGTATAATACATTAACAAAGAAGAAATATACTGTATTCAATTGAATATATTTTCCAGAACATGGTTTTATATTACAGTGGAACACATGAATTCCATTAACACTTAAATACATAGACCAGAATACAAAGAAAACCCTTATAAATATAGTACATTTCTATATGTCTGTATTTTTAATTTCAACATTGTTATTTAAATAAAATTACAGAACACAAAAGGAGTTCTGAGTATTTCTACATTCAATGGCCATAATGTTAAAATTGACTGCATGATTTCAGCATTTGCTACCCTTTCCTGTTCCTTTGATTATGCGTGCCTCTGTTGCCTAGCATCTTTATGCTTACTAAAACACAATTTTTCTTCAAACGCCCCGTTCAAACTTTAAAAACAAAATTTTGTAAGAAACGCTGCATTCCTACTTATCAGGCAAAGTGAGGTACACGTCTTCGGGGTGGTAGTAACTTGGTAGTAATGCAAGTATAAGCTATAAACAGCATTTTCAGGGTTAGGACATTATAAAATAGGGTGAAAAATTTTCAAAGTTTAATTCTTACAGGTACAGCCTTATTCTGTATGAAAGGTCAGAATGACTATTGTGATAATTCTAGCAGTTTGAATAGAAATCTGGTAGTTGCAGTGTTGAAATGGGATTTATGAGATAAAATTAGGTCAAAAGGGACACATGCCACCACTGTGTTTTCCCAAAAGAATATGCCTCTGTTGCTGCTTGTCTGAATTGCATTCACATTAACTTAAATGTC
>NC_141022.1:32162500-32167500 GCF_052040795.2 Danio rerio | reverse complement strand
TTATTTACTTAACCCATACCGCATGTCTTTGGACTGTGGGCGAAACTAGAGCACCCACACAAACACAGGGAGAACATGCAAACTCCACACAGAAATGCCAACTGACTCAGCCTGGACTCGAACCAGCGACCTTCTTGCTGAGAGGTGACAGCACTACCCACTGCGCCACTGTTCATTTTAAAATTTGGATTATTTTCAGATTAAATCTACCTAGCATTTGGGCCTAGCTTTGGGCTCTAATGCCAGTGTTATTCATTTAAAACTATATTCAAAACTATATCCAAAACAATAGCTGCTAATGAACAGGTGTATGGCTGTATATTTTAATATTAATCATAGCAAAGGACCCTTGATCTCTGCACCCCATGTAGGTATTGCTGCATCCCAGAGACCTCCAAGTGGGAGGAATTACACCGCAAGTAGGTTGGGTGACCTTCAAGTGAAAGGGACTTAAATCACAAGGAGGTTGGGTTTAGGTGGTGTATGTGGAGTAGATATTAATAAAACACATCAGGTTACTGTGAGATTGGGTTTAGGGTTGGGGTGGGTGTAGACATTCATGAAGCACAACATTGGACTCATGTACAAGATATTAAATATATAAAAACTCCAGGTTTGTACAGCCCACTTGGAGCTCAAAGTCCCACCCACTTGGAGCTGGCTCTGATTTCTGTTTATACCCTTCTCCTCCACTGAATGTAAAAAAAAAAAAAACTTTTCCAAAAACAATTTTTAAGATATGCCTAATGACACTTAGAAAATTGAAACAATACATTGCCTTGTTCATATAATTTATGACACACAAAGTTGCTGACCGCCAGTATTTTACAGATAGAAAAATGTATGTTTTCATCAAAATATACAAACAAGAATATAAAAATAAAAATACTCGTTGCCTGGGCAACTACATGTAAAAAATGATAAAAAATAATAAAACACAAACAAAAATGCATCATAAGAATTGGCTGAAAAACAAACAAAAAATAAAACTCAATTGAATTTAAAATACAAGTTAATACCATATATATATATATATATATATATATATATATATATATATATATATATATATATATAAACATTGGCTTACATTTTCCAAAATGGCTTATATCCCTCATTTGGCTTAAAGAATATTAATGCATTGTCACTTCATGCTGGACTGATACAATTTCTTATTTTTCAAGCAACAAATAAATGAAATAACCTTTGTTTAATCATAATTAGATTGCTGATTTAAATAGATTGACAACCCGAGTTCAAAGAAACTCCACCACACCAGAAAATATTAGTAGATAAACAGATGTTTTGAAGTCAACAGCAATCTCCCTCTCTTTCTCTCTTCCTCCAGACTGACATCTGACAAGCTTGTCAAAAGCTGCTGTAATTCTAATCCTCAGCCGTGCCTGCCTGGCTCCGTGTGTCAGGTGAAAATTGGGAAGCCCAATTGCTGCATTGAAATGAAAAGCTGTCCACCAGCTGCGTCCGCTGGATCCATGCATGCTCACCGAGACTGACAGTACTTACATTGTTTACAGGACAGGCTCCGTCCTTCGCCTTCGATTCTTTGTAAACAGGAGCCTTGATTTTAATGTATAGATTTGCCTGATAAGCACAGAGCACAAAGCAGCATTATAAATGACCTGTATGCATTCATATTCAGATCACGTAAATGTCCAAGACAACATTAATGGCATGTATAAATGCCATGGGCAGCGGATTGTTTCTTTTCACTGGTTGCTAAGTAACCTTGGTGCTGTAAGTGTGTGATTAGGTTCTCCTGAGCATCAAGCAAAAAAACTCACTGGATGCTCAGTGCATTTCATATTCCAATGCGAATCCTTTCATTTATTCTGTTGTCGTAGTTAATTGAGGACTAGTTTTGTAAATAGAGTGGGCTCTACAAACCCTTGAGTCCTACATAGAAAACATGAAAGAAAAATAAATCATTGGTAACTAACCAGCTTGCCAAAAACTTGTTTATGGAATTTAGGTGGGTTTGGAAGCAGTTGCAGAGATGTAAAAGTAAGTTGTTTAAAAAATGTTTAAAACTTCACTTCACACGAATTTTATATATATATATATATATATATATATATATATATATATATATATATATATATACAAACACTATTTATTATTTGCATTTGCAGTATATTTTTAATATTTAAGTCTGAATTGGGGTTAATTGATACAAATTCTATGATTCTGTAAATTGAAGAGCTTTTTTTGTTACCCAGACCTAATTGAAGTGTTGGTATCTTTTCGAGGAGCTTCATTTGTGTTTAGTCAGACTTAGCTATTATGAATGTTAACTGGATTTGAAAATTACTATACAATTATAATTTTTAAAAATGTATAGTCAGGTCCATAGATATTTGGACGTCGACACAATTCTAATATTTTTTACTCTATACACCAACACAATGGATTTCAATGGAAAATACTGCAGACTGTCAGCTATAATTTGAGGGTATTGAAATCCAAATCAGATGAACAGTGTAGGAATTACAATAGTTTTTATATGTACCTCCCACTTGTTAAGGGACCAAAAGTAATGGGACAGAATAATAATCATAAATCAAACGTTTACTTTTTAATGCTTGGTTGCAAATCTTTTGCAGTCAATTACAGCCTGAATTCAAGAATGCATAGACCGCACCAGATGTCATAATATTCATGGGCCTAACTGTATTTGTCCACATTTAATAAAATTTCTTCTTAAGTCAATGACAGAACAATAGTTAGACTTTTTCTAAAATTTGAATGATGTCTGTTTCGGATTTATGGATGGGGATATTTTCATATATATTTCATATATACAGTTGAAGTCAGAATTATTAGCCCCCCTTTGAATTTCTTTTTCTTTTTTTTTTTCTTTATAAATGATATTAAACAGGGCGAATAAATGTTCACAGTATGTCTGATAGTATTTTTCCTTCTGGAGAAAGTCTTATTTGTTTTATTTCGGCTAGAATAAAAGCAGTTATTCATTTTTTAAACACCATTTTAAGGACAAAATTATTAGCCCCTTTAAGCTATTTATTTTTTCGATAGTCTACAGAGAAAACCATCATTATACAATAACTTTCCTAATTACTCTAATATGCCTAGTTAACCTAATTAATCCAGTCAATCCTTCAAAAGTCACTTAAAGCTGTATAAAAGTGTCTTGAAAAATATCTAGTAAAATATTATTTACTGTCCTCATGGCAAAGATAAAATTAATCAGTTATTAAAAATGAGTTACTAAAATTATTATGTTTAGAAATGTGGTGAAAAAATGTTCCCTTCGTTAGAAATTGGGGGGAAAAAGTAGGGGGGGGGGTAATTCAGGGGGCCTCATAAATCTCACTTCAACTGTATATTCTAATGGGTTTGAAATGACGCTTGGTTCAAATGGTTTGTGCATACAACATGGGGATGTTCAATTGTTGTTCGTTTATACAAATTTATGAGTTTTTGAATATTATCTTTTAACTAATTCAGATGTTTGATTCAAGTCAGATCTGACTGAATGGGCTCTTAAACTCACTGAATCAATGATCCGGTCACAGTGGTTAAAAGCTCACTGGAGGAGGTGATTATCAGTAAACAATGAATTAAATTCTTCTCCTTTTTTCACGCAAATGTATTGTATGACTTCAGAGGAACTGGAATAGAGTGTCCCTGCTTTTACAAGGCTGTGACAGAAAACAGCGGTTTTAATGGGATGAACTGTGTTTAAACACAGCATGAGACCCTAATTATTTGTTAATGAACTTTGTGTCATGTTATCTGAATTTTACAGCAGCCTGAAAAAAAACCCCACTAGAGCTGCATTTGAGGGAAAAGTCGTGCTGTTCATGGAAACACAGCACTAGGATATAATAAGCTCAGGACTCTTTTCCTTTTTTTCTGCAGACATTCAGCAAAACACATCAACAGCAATGTTTATTCTTTCTTTTTCTTTTTTTTTAAAGAAAAATGGCCATTCCACCAACATTTATTAGTTGGTAGGTAGGCAGTTCTCAAGAGTACTAATGCAATATCAAGACTTTTTTGCAAAGTTGAGCTTTCTTCTTGTTTTGAGAAATGCTTGTATTGACTTGCTAAGAGCTGTATTGTTTTGGGACTGTGTGCGTGAAGGACACATCAGCTTTTGTGAAAGGTTGATCCTAAACTCCTCCATTCATCTTTTCAGTCTGACCTCTAGCTGTATCTGTACACAAATCATCCACTATTCTTCTTGTTGCTGAGTAAACAAACTTGAAGACTGCAACAAATACTTTCTGCCTCAAGAGTCTTGATTTATAGAAAGAAATCATTTAAGCTTTAAAGGCGAGTTAATAATGGTATGCAAACTTTTAATAAATAAATCATTTTTTATATGCCTATTTTTTAAACAAAAGCAATGTTTTTTTACAAATCTTTTTTTCTTATTTAATTATTTATTTATTAATTGTTTTGTTAAATGTACATAAATTAATTCCAACTTCTGTTTTTATTTATTTATGTATTTATTTATTTGCTTGCTTGTTTGTTCTTACATTCATTTGTCCATCAGTCCATCCATCCATCCATCATGGATAAATTCCAGCTTAAATACTAATGCTAACATAAGCAATGAATTTAAATTGTTTTATAAACCATCATCTGTAAATTTGAAAAAAAAAAAAGTTGTTGTTTGTCCCCCTTCCTTAATTGTGCTTCAAGTCAACATCAATCATTGTTTCTTTCCTACTGTGCCATATATCTGACTGAAACACCTTGGAATGAAAATAATTAGTTTTGTCCATCTTTAATTGATTAAATAATGGTAGTTTGCTCTTGTGTGTGATTGACAAGTTGTCGTGTCATTAAACACATCATCAGAGTATAGACGAGATGATGTTGAAAGAGGCAGGTGACATTTTGATTATAGGCAATAAGGTGGCATAAAAATGTAAAAAAGTAAAATAAATAAAGATGTGCATAAAACTAAGTCAAGTTAGTTGCCATTGTGACTTAAACTTTGCATGTAA